>NC_134272.1:1160314-1460314 GCF_031893055.1 Leptodactylus fuscus
TTATCCTCCCCCCCTGCCCCTCCCCCGTCTCGCCCCTCCCCCGTCTCGCCCCTCCCCCGTCTCGCCCCTCCCCCGTCTCGCCCCTCCCCCGTCTCGCCCCTCCCCCGTCTCGCTGCCCCTCCCCCGTCTCGCTGCCCCTCCCCCGTCTCGCTCCTCCTGCTCCCCCTTTCCTCTGTTCCGCCGCCCTCCCAGCAGTGTATATTTTGCAGATCCTGTCAGCGGGGCAGGCGCCGCTTATCAACCACTGCCAGATAAATGGAGACATCCGGGCTCAGATCCCCAGCACTCCCTGCGCCATCTACTCCCTGAGTGTCAACGAGAGCTCTCAGGAAAACAAGGTAGAAAGTTCTGCAGAGGGGGCAAGAGTCTAAACTGGGAGGAAAGGGGGTAATAGAGGGGTCAGAGAGTGCGAGTGATGGGGGGTAATAGAGGGGTCAGAGAGTGCGAGTGATGGGGGTAATAGAGGGGGTCAGAGTGCGAGTGATGGGGGTAATAGAGGGGGTCAGAGAGTGCGAGTGATGGGGGGTAATAGAGGGGGTCAGAGCGCCAGAGATGGGGGTAATAGAGGGGGGTCAGAGAGTGCGAGTGATGGGGGTAATAGAGGGGGTCAGAGAGTGCGAGTGATGGGGGGTAATAGAGGGGGTCAGAGAGTGCGAGTGATGGGGGTAATAGAGGGGTCAGAGAGTGCGAGTGATGGGGGTAATAGAGGGGGTCAGAGAGTGCGAGTGATGGGGGGTAATAGAGGGGGTCAGAGAGTGCGAGTGATGGGGGGTAATAGAGGGGTCAGAGAGTGCGAGTGATGGGGGTAATAGAGGGGGTCAGAGAGTGCGAGTGATGGGGGTAATAGAGGGGGTCAGAGAGTGCGAGTGATGGGGGTAATAGAGGGGGTCAGAGAGTGCGAGTGATGGGGGTAATAGAGGGGGTCAGAGAGTGCGAGTGATGGGGGGTAATAGAGGGGGTCAGAGAGTGCGAGTGATGGGGGTAATAGAGGGGGTCAGAGAGTGCGAGTGATGGGGGGTAATAGAGGGGGTCAGAGAGTGCGAGTGATGGGGGGTAATAGAGGGGGTCAGAGAGTGCGAGTGATGGGGGGTAATAGAGGGGGTCAGAGAGTGCGAGTGATGGGGGTAATAGAGGGGGTCAGAGAGTGCGAGTGATGGGGGTAATAGAGGGGGTCAGAGAGTGCGAGTGATGGGGTAATAGAGGGGGTCAGAGCGCCAGAGATGGGGGTAATAGAGGGGGTCAGAGAGTGCGAGTGATGGGGGTAATAGAGGGGGTCAGAGAGTGCGAGTGATGGGGGTAATAGAGGGGGTCAGAGAGTGCGAGTGATGGGGGTAATAGAGGGGGTCAGAGAGTGCGAGTGATGGGGGGTAATAGAGGGGGTCAGAGAGTGCGAGTGATGGGGGGTAATAGAGGGGGTCAGAGAGTGCGAGTGATGGGGGGTAATAGAGGGGTCAGAGAGTGCGAGTGATGGGGGGTAATAGAGGGGGTCAGAGAGTGCGAGTGATGGGGGTAATAGAGGGGGTCAGAGAGTGCGAGTGATGGGGTAATAGAGGGGGTCAGAGCGCCAGAGATGGGGGTAATAGAGGGGGTCAGAGAGTGCGAGTGATGGGGGTAATAGAGGGGGTCAGAGAGTGCGAGTGATGGGGGTAATAGAGGGGGTCAGAGAGTGCGAGTGATGGGGGGTAATAGAGGGGGTCAGAGAGTGCGAGTGATGGGGGGTAATAGAGGGGTCAGAGAGTGCGAGTGATGGGGGGTAATAGAGGGGGTCAGAGAGTGCGAGTGATGGGGGTAATAGAGGGGGTCAGAGAGTGCGAGTGATGGGGTAATAGAGGGGGTCAGAGCGCCAGAGATGGGGGTAATAGAGGGGGTCAGAGAGTGCGAGTGATGGGGGTAATAGAGGGGGTCAGAGAGTGCGAGTGATGGGGGTAATAGAGGGGGTCAGAGAGTGCGAGTGATGGGGGTAATAGAGGGGGTCAGAGTGCGAGTGATGGGGGGTAATAGAGGGGGTCAGAGAGTGCGAGTGATGGGGGGTAATAGAGGGGGTCAGAGAGTGCGAGTGATGGGGGGTAATAGAGGGGGTCAGAGAGTGCGAGTGATGGGGGTAATAGAGGGGTCAGAGAGTGCGAGTGATGGGGGGTAATAGAGGGGGTCAGAGAGTGCGAGTGATGGGGGTAATAGAGGGGGTCAGAGAGTGCGAGTGATGGGGGGTAATAGAGGGGGTCAGAGAGTGCGAGTGATGGGGGGTAATAGAGGGGGTCAGAGTGCCAGAGATGGGGGTAATAGAGGGGGTCAGAGTGCGAGTGATGGGGGTAATAGAGGGGGTCAGAGTGCGAGTGATGGGGGGTAATAGAGAGGGTCAGAGAGTGCGAGTGATGGGGGTAATAGAGGGGGTCAGAGCGCCAGAGATGGGGGTAATAGAGGGGGTCAGAGAGTGCGAGTGATGGGGGTAATAGAGGGGTCAGAGAGTGCGAGTGATGGGGGTAATAGAGGGGGTCAGAGAGTGCGAGTGATGGGGGTAATAGAGGGGTCAGAGAGTGCGAGTGATGGGGGTAATAGAGGGGGTCAGAGTGCGAGTGATGGGGGTAATAGAGGGGGTCAGAGAGTGCGAGTGATGGGGGGTAATAGAGGGGGTCAGAGCGCCAGAGATGGGGGTAATAGAGGGGGTCAGAGAGTGCGAGTGATGGGGGTAATAGAGGGGGTCAGAGAGTGCGAGTGATGGGGGGTAATAGAGGGGGTCAGAGAGTGCGAGTGATGGGGGTAATAGAGGGGTCAGAGAGTGCGAGTGATGGGGGTAATAGAGGGGGTCAGAGAGTGCGAGTGATGGGGGGTAATAGAGGGGTCAGAGAGTGCGAGTGATGGGGGTAATAGAGGGGGTCAGAGAGTGCGAGTGATGGGGGTAATAGAGGGGGTCAGAGAGTGCGAGTGATGGGGGTAATAGAGGGGTCAGAGAGTGCGAGTGATGGGGGTAATAGAGGGGGTCAGAGAGTGCGAGTGATGGGGGGTAATAGAGGGGGTCAGAGAGTGCGAGTGATGGGGGTAATAGAGGGGGTCAGAGAGTGCGAGTGATGGGGGGTAATAGAGGGGGTCAGAGAGTGCGAGTGATGGGGGGTAATAGAGGGGGTCAGAGAGTGCGAGTGATGGGGGGTAATAGAGGGGGTCAGAGAGTGCGAGTGATGGGGGTAATAGAGGGGGTCAGAGAGTGCGAGTGATGGGGTAATAGAGGGGGTCAGAGCGCCAGAGATGGGGGTAATAGAGGGGGTCAGAGAGTGCGAGTGATGGGGGTAATAGAGGGGGTCAGAGAGTGCGAGTGATGGGGGTAATAGAGGGGGTCAGAGAGTGCGAGTGATGGGGGTAATAGAGGGGGTCAGAGAGTGCGAGTGATGGGGGGTAATAGAGGGGGTCAGAGAGTGCGAGTGATGGGGGGTAATAGAGGGGGTCAGAGAGTGCGAGTGATGGGGGGTAATAGAGGGGTCAGAGAGTGCGAGTGATGGGGGGTAATAGAGGGGGTCAGAGAGTGCGAGTGATGGGGGTAATAGAGGGGGTCAGAGAGTGCGAGTGATGGGGTAATAGAGGGGGTCAGAGCGCCAGAGATGGGGGTAATAGAGGGGGTCAGAGAGTGCGAGTGATGGGGGTAATAGAGGGGGTCAGAGAGTGCGAGTGATGGGGGTAATAGAGGGGGTCAGAGAGTGCGAGTGATGGGGGGTAATAGAGGGGGTCAGAGAGTGCGAGTGATGGGGGGTAATAGAGGGGGTCAGAGAGTGCGAGTGATGGGGGGTAATAGAGGGGTCAGAGAGTGCGAGTGATGGGGGGTAATAGAGGGGGTCAGAGAGTGCGAGTGATGGGGGTAATAGAGGGGGTCAGAGAGTGCGAGTGATGGGGTAATAGAGGGGGTCAGAGCGCCAGAGATGGGGGTAATAGAGGGGGTCAGAGAGTGCGAGTGATGGGGGTAATAGAGGGGGTCAGAGAGTGCGAGTGATGGGGGTAATAGAGGGGGTCAGAGAGTGCGAGTGATGGGGGTAATAGAGGGGGTCAGAGAGTGCGAGTGATGGGGGTAATAGAGGGGGTCAGAGTGCGAGTGATGGGGGGTAATAGAGGGGGTCAGAGAGTGCGAGTGATGGGGGGTAATAGAGGGGGTCAGAGAGTGCGAGTGATGGGGGGTAATAGAGGGGGTCAGAGAGTGCGAGTGATGGGGGTAATAGAGGGGTCAGAGAGTGCGAGTGATGGGGGGTAATAGAGGGGGTCAGAGAGTGCGAGTGATGGGGGTAATAGAGGGGGTCAGAGAGTGCGAGTGATGGGGGGTAATAGAGGGGGTCAGAGAGTGCGAGTGATGGGGGGTAATAGAGGGGGTCAGAGTGCCAGAGATGGGGGTAATAGAGGGGGTCAGAGTGCGAGTGATGGGGGTAATAGAGGGGGTCAGAGTGCGAGTGATGGGGGGTAATAGAGAGGGTCAGAGAGTGCGAGTGATGGGGGTAATAGAGGGGGTCAGAGTGCGAGTGATGGGTAATAGAGAGGGTCAGAGAGTGCGAGTGATGGGGGTAATAGAGGGGGTCAGAGCGCCAGAGATGGGGGTAATAGAGGGGGTCAGAGTGCGAGTGATGGGGGGTAATAGAGGGGGTCAGAGTGCGAGTGATGGGGGGTAATAGAGGGGTCAGAGAGTGCGAGTGATGGGGGTAATAGAGGGGGTCAGAGTGCGAGTGATGGGGGTAATAGAGGGGGTCAGAGAGTGCGAGTGATGGGGGTAATAGAGGGGGTCAGAGAGTGCGAGTGATGGGGGTAATAGAGGGGTCAGAGAGTGCGAGTGATGGGGGTAATAGAGGGGGTCAGAGAGTGCGAGTGATGGGGGGTAATAGAGGGGGTCAGAGAGTGCGAGTGATGGGGGGTAATAGAGGGGGTCAGAGCGCCAGAGATGGAGGTAATAGAGGGGGTCAGAGAGTGCGAGTGATGGGGGGTAATAGAGGGGGTCAGAGCGCCAGAGATGGGGGTAATAGAGGGGGTCAGAGAGTGCGAGTGATGGGGGTAATAGAGGGGGTCAGAGAGTGCGAGTGATGGGGTAATAGAGGGGGTCAGAGCGCCAGAGATGGGGGTAATAGAGGGGGTCAGAGAGTGCGAGTGATGGGGGTAATAGAGGGGTCAGAGAGTGCGAGTGATGGGGGTAATAGAGGGGTCAGAGAGTGCGAGTGATGGGGGGTAATAGAGGGGGTCAGAGCGCCAGAGATGGGGGTAATGCAGAGGGTCACAAAGAGGCTGCTCCTTCCCTCGCCCGTTTTCTAGAATGTTCCATGTGACCGTTCCGTTACATTCTAGAAGGCGCCGTATTCACAGATCCAGACTAAGTCTGAGAGCTCAGTGATGAGGGGAGACCCCCGGCCTCGGGACCCTCGTACAGCGAGAGCGCAGGACTGCTGGGAGAGACTGTTCATCCTGTGTTTCATCCTCAGGTCCTCACGGCCGCTGGCAGCAGCTCCAGAATCGATGTTTTCACCAACTTCCGATACCGCGCGTTCTCTCTCGCCTTCACCTGAGTCGCCGTCTCGTCTTCTGTCATTTTTTTTAAAAAACTTTTCCTAATAAAATGTGTGAATTTTTCTTATGTGTTTGATAATTTCTGTGGAGAGGAGAGCGCCCCCTAGTGCATCATGGAGTAATGCACAATCAGCATGAAGAGTTCTCTGAGGGGGGGGGGGGGGCTGAGTTCTGAACTGCCCCCCCTGGTGGTTACATGAGCAAAGATTGTGTGCGAGGTCATTGTGGGAGAACGGGACAGGCCGGAGTGACAAGTTCTCTGACCACACGATGGGGTCGGGATGAAAAATTACACCGTTGTGTCCAGGATTCCAGGACACCCCTCGCCCTCCCCGTCACTAGTGTTGGGGGTCAGTACAGAGCGTTGTGATTATCCTCCCCCCCCCCCCCCCCCTCGTCATGACAAGAGGGCTCAGTGTCTAATCCTCGGCCTCAGCAGGTTGTAATTCTCAGGTCCCTGCTGACCCCGGCGGAGGAGCAGAGACTGCAGGTGGAGTGTACCTGTGTGCAGCAGAGATTGTTCCTGCAGGTGGAGTGTACCTGTGTGCAGCAGCAGATTGTTCCTGCAGGTGGAGTGTACCTGTGTGCAGCAGCAGATTGTCCCTGCAGGTGGAGTGTACCTGTGTGCAGCAGCAGATTGTTCCTGCAGGTGGAGTGTACCTGTGTGCAGCAGCAGATTGTTCCTGCAGGTGGAGTGTACCTGTGTGCAGCAGCAGATTGTTCCTGCAGGCGGAGTGTACCTGTGTGCAGCAGCAGATTGTTCCTGCAGGTGGAGTGTACCTGTGTGCAGCAGCAGATTGTCCCTGCAGGTGGAGTGTACCTGTGTGCAGCAGAGATTGTCCCTGCAGGTGGAGTGTACCTGTGTGCAGCAGAGATTGTCCCTGCAGGTGGAGTGTACCTGTGTGCAGCAGCAGATTGTCCCTGCAGGTGGAGTGTACCTGTGTGCAGCAGCAGCAGATTGTTCCTGCAGGCGGAGTGTACCTGTGTGCAGCAGCAGCAGATTGTTCCTGCAGGTGGAGTGTACCTGTGTGCAGCAGCAGATTGTCCCTGCAGGTGGAGTGTACCTGTGTGCAGCAGCAGATTGTCCCTGCAGGTGGAGTGTACCTGTGTGCAGCAGCAGATTGTCCCTGCAGGTGGAGTGTACCTGTGTGCAGCAGAGATTGTTCCTGCAGGTGGAGTGTACCTGTGTGCAGCAGCAGATTGTTCCTGCAGGTGGAGTGTACCTGTGTGCAGCAGCAGCAGATTGTTCCTGCAGGTGGAGTGTACCTGTGTGCAGCAGCAGATTGTCCCTGCAGGTGGAGTGTACCTGTGTGCAGCAGCAGATTGTTCCTGCAGGTGGAGTGTACCTGTGTGCAGCAGAGATTGTTCCTGCAGGTGGAGTGTACCTGTGTGCAGCAGAGATTGTTCCTGCAGGTGGAGTGTACCTGTGTGCAGCAGCAGATTGTTCCTGCAGGTGGAGTGTACCTGTGTGCAGCAGAGATTGTTCCTGCAGGTGGAGTGTACCTGTGTGCAGCACAGATTGTTCCTGCAGGTGGAGTGTACCTGTGTGCAGCAGAGATTGTCCCTGCAGGTGGAGTGTACCTGTGTGCAGCAGAGATTGTTCCTGCAGGTGGAGTGTACCTGTGTGCAGCAGCAGATTGTTCCTGCAGGTGGAGTGTACCTGTGTGCAGCAGAGATTGTTCCTGCAGGTGGAGTGTACCTGTGTGCAGCAGCAGATTGTTCCTGCAGGTGGAGTGTACCTGTGTGCAGCAGCAGATTGTTCCTGCAGGTGGAGTGTACCTGTGTGCAGCAGAGATTGTTCCTGCAGGTGGAGTGTACCTGTGTGCAGCAGCAGATTGTTCCTGCAGGTGGAGTGTACCTGTGTGCAGCAGCAGATTGTTCCTGCAGGTGGAGTGTACCTGTGTGCAGCAGAGATTGTTCCTGCAGGTGGAGTGTACCTGTGTGCAGCAGCAGCAGATTATTCCTGCAGGCGGAGTGTACCTGTGTGCAGCAGCAGATTGTCCCTGCAGATGGAGTGTACCTGTGTGCAGCAGAGATTGTTCCTGCAGGTGGAGTGTACCTGTGTGCAGCAGCAGATTGTTCCTGCAGGCGGAGTGTACCTGTGTGCAGCAGCAGATTGTCCCTGCAGGTGGAGTGTACCTGTGTGCAGCAGAGATTGTCCCTGCAGGTGGAGTGTACCTGTGTGCAGCAGCAGATTGTTCCTGCAGGTGGAGTGTACCTGTGTGCAGCAGAGATTGTTCCTGCAGGTGGAGTGTACCTGTGTGCAGCAGAGATTGTTCCTGCAGGTGGAGTGTACCTGTGTGCAGCAGAGATTGTTCCTGCAGGTGGAGTGTACCTGTGTGCAGCAGCAGCAGATTATTCCTGCAGGCGGAGTGTACCTGTGTGCAGCAGCAGATTGTCCCTGCAGGTGGAGTGTACCTGTGTGCAGCAGCAGCAGATTATTCCTGCAGGCGGAGTGTACCTGTGTGCAGCAGAGATTGTCCCTGCAGGTGGAGTGTACCTGTGTGCAGCAGCAGATTGTTCCTGCAGGTGGAGTGTACCTGTGTGCAGCAGCAGATTGTTCCTGCAGGTGGAGTGTACCTGTGTGCAGCAGCAGCAGATTATTCCTGCAGGCGGAGTGTACCTGTGTGCAGCAGAGATTGTTCCTGCAGGTGGAGTGTACCTGTGTGCAGCAGCAGATTGTCCCTGCAGGTGGAGTGTACCTGTGTGCAGCAGCAGATTGTTCCTGCAGGTGGAGTGTACCTGTGTGCAGCAGCAGATTGTTCCTGCAGGTGGAGTGTACCTGTGTGCAGCAGAGATTGTTCCTGCAGGTGGAGTGTACCTGTGTGCAGCAGCAGATTGTTCCTGCAGGTGGAGTGTACCTGTGTGCAGCAGAGATTGTTCCTGCAGGTGGAGTGTACCTGTGTGCAGCAGCAGATTGTTCCTGCAGGTGGAGTGTACCTGTGTGCAGCAGAGATTGTTCCTGCAGGTGGAGTGTACCTGTGTGCAGCAGCAGATTGTTCCTGCAGGTGGAGTGTACCTGTGTGCAGCAGCAGATTGTTCCTGCAGGTGGAGTGTACCTGTGTGCAGCAGCAGATTGTTCCTGCAGGTGGAGTGTACCTGTGTGCAGCAGCAGATTGTTCCTGCAGGTGGAGTGTACCTGTGTGCAGCAGCAGATTGTTCCTGCAGGTGGAGTGTACCTGTGTGCAGCAGCAGATTGTTCCTGCAGGTGGAGTGTACCTGTGTGCAGCAGCAGATTGTTCCTGCAGGTGGAGTGTACCTGTGTGCAGCAGAGATTGTTCCTGCAGGTGGAGTGTACCTGTGTGCAGCAGAGATTGTTCCTGCAGGTGGAGTGTACCTGTGTGCAGCAGCAGATTGTTCCTGCAGGTGGAGTGTACCTGTGTGCAGCAGAGATTGTTCCTGCAGGTGGAGTGTACCTGTGTGCAGCAGCAGATTGTTCCTGCAGGTGGAGTGTACCTGTGTGCAACAGAGATTGTTCCTGCAGGTGGAGTGTACCTGTGTGCAGCAGCAGATTGTTCCTGCAGGTGGAGTGTACCTGTGTGCAGCAGAGATTGTTCCTGCAGGTGGAGTGTACCTGTGTGCAGCAGCAGCAGATTGTTCCTGCAGGTGGAGTGTACCTGTGTGCAGCAGCAGATTGTTCCTGCAGGTGGAGTGTACCTGTGTGCAGCAGCAGATTGTTCCTGCAGGTGGAGTGTACCTGTGTGCAGCAGCAGATTGTTCCTGCAGGTGGAGTGTACCTGTGTGCAGCAGCAGATTGTTCCTGCAGGTGGAGTGTACCTGTGTGCAGCAGCAGATTGTTCCTGCAGGTGGAGTGTACCTGTGTGCAGCAGAGATTGTTCCTGCAGGTGGAGTGTACCTGTGTGCAGCAGAGATTGTTCCTGCAGGTGGAGTGTACCTGTGTGCAGCAGCAGCAGATTATTCCTGCAGGTGGAGTGTACCTGTGTGCAGCAGCAGATTGTTCCTGCAGGTGGAGTGTACCTGTGTGCAGCAGAGATTGTTCCTGCAGGTGGAGTGTACCTGTGTGCAGCAGCAGATTGTTCCTGCAGGTGGAGTGTACCTGTGTGCAGCAGAGATTGTTCCTGCAGGTGGAGTGTACCTGTGTGCAGCAGCAGCAGATTGTTCCTGCAGGTGGAGTGTACCTGTGTGCAGCAGAGATTGTTCCTGCAGGTGGAGTGTACCTGTGTGCAGCAGAGATTGTTCCTGCAGGTGGAGTGTACCTGTGTGCAGCAGCAGCAGATTATTCCTGCAGGTGGAGTGTACCTGTGTGCAGCAGAGATTGTTCCTGCAGGTGGAGTGTACCTGTGTGCAGCAGAGATTGTTCCTGCAGGTGGAGTGTACCTGTGTGCAGCAGCAGATTGTTCCTGCAGGTGGAGTGTACCTGTGTGCAGCAGCAGCAGATTATTCCTGCAGGCGGAGTGTACCTGTGTGCAGCAGCAGATTGTTCCTGCAGGTGGAGTGTACCTGTGTGCAGCAGCAGCAGATTGTTCCTGCAGGTGGAGTGTACCTGTGTGCAGCAGCAGAGGGCGTCTCCAGGCTCGGAGCTCCGTCTCCTCCCTGTGGCCACACCTGACATCTGTGTAGGTGACGGACGAGGAGAGTCAGGAAGAGGAGAGAGGCTGCACACACTGCGATGGTTCCCTGCCCGAGACCTACTGACTCCACAGGTGAGAGCGCCGGCAGACATGTACACCTGCATATGGGGGTCAGACAGACATTGACGTGTGACATGTAATTGATATGTATGTGCATGTATGGCCTGCTGCGCTACATCCTATGTGAGCGCTCCGCTGAATGGATTTCTTTCCTCTGTGTGCGCTGTCCCCGGACTGTGTATAAGAACAAGTATCAGACATGGAAGTTTATATGTGGTAGTAATATGTGATACTGAGTATACAATACCGTGTATATATGTGATACTGAGTATACAATACCGTATATATGTAATACTGAGTATACAATACCGTATATATGCGATACTGAGTATACAATACCGTATATATGTAATACTGAGTATACAATACCGTATATATGTAATACTGAGTATACAATACCGTATATATGTGATACTGAGTATACAATACCGTATATATGTGATACTGAGTATACAATACCGTATATATGTGATACCGAGTATACAATACCGTGTATATATGCGATACTGAGTATACAATACCGTATATATGCGATACTGAGTATACAATACCGTATATATGTAATACTGAGTATACAATACCGTATATATGTGATACTGAGTATACAATACCGTATATATGTGATACTGAGTATACAATACTGTATATATGTGATACTGAGTATACAATACCGTATATATGTGATACTGAGTATACAATACCGTATATATGTGATACTGAGTATACAATACCGTATATATGTGATACCGAGTATACAATACCGTGTATATATGTGATACCGAGTATACAATACCATATATATGCGATACTGAGTATACAATACCGTATATATGTGATACTGAGTATACAATACCGTATATATGTGATACTGAGTATACAATACCGTATATATGTGATACCGAGTATACAATACCGTATATATGTGATACCGAGTATACAATACCGTATATATGTGATACCGAGTATACAATACAGTGTATATATGTGATACCGAGTATACAATACCGTGTATATATGTGATACCGAGTATACAATACCGTATACATGTGACGTCAGCTATGCGGTATTGTGTGTATATGTGTGTGTGTGTGTGTGTGTATATATATATATATATATATATATATATATATATATATATATATATATATTTCAAGTGTAATATTGAAAGGGAAACTCCTCTCTTCCTATATGAGGGTATTATATAGGTTCTATAGATGGATGTCTGTACGATCTGTAATATTACACGTAAAGCTTCTCTATTAAATATGTGATGACATGAGGGGGCCGAGTGATATTTTACAGGTGAAGAATCTGTTTTACTTCTGTGATAGTGTGTATACTTGGGGGGTCCTCTGGTCCCCGTGTGCGGTGGGGTCTCGTCTCGGTCGCCTCTGGTCCCCGTGTGCGGTGGGGTCTCGTCTCGGTCGCCTCTGGTCCCCGTGTGCTGTGGGGTCTCGTGTCGGTCGCCTCGGGTCCCCGTGTGCGGTGGGGTCTCGTCTCGGTCGCCTCGGGTCCACGTGTGCGGTGGGGTCTCGTCTCGGTCGCCTCTGGTCCCCGTGTGCTGTGGGGTCTCGTGTCGGTCGCCTCTGGTCCCCGTGTGCGGTGGGGTCTCGTGTCGGTCGCCTCTGGTCCCCGTGTGCGGTGGGGTCTCGTGTCGGTCGCCTCTGGTCCCCGTGTGCGGTGGGGTCTCGTGTCGGTCGCCTCTGGTCCCCGTGTGCGGTGGGGTCTCGTCTCGGTCGCCTCTGGTCCCCGTGTGCTGTGGGGTCTCGTCTCGGTCGCCTCTGGTCCACGTGTGCGGTGGGGTCTCGTCTCGGTCGCCTCTGGTCCCCGTGTGCTGTGGGGTCTCGTCTCGGTCGCCTCTGGTCCCCGTGTGCTGTGGGGTCTCGTGTCGGTCGCCTCTGGTCCCCGTGTGCTGTGGGGTCTCGTGTCGGTCGCCTCTGGTCCCCGTGTGCGGTGGGGTTTCGTGTCGGTCGCCTCTTGTCCCCGTGTGCGGTGGGGTCTCGTGTCGGTCGCCTCTGGTCCCCGTGTGCGGTGGGGTCTCGTGTCGGTCGCCTCTGGTCCCCGTGTGCGGCGGGGTCTTGTGTCGGTCGCCTCTGGTCCCCATGTTCGGTGGGGTCCCGTGTTGGGCGCCTCGGGTCCGCGTGTCTCCCCTTGATGTGCCTGTGTAATTATACAGGGCTGTATATAGGGTAGATGACACATTTTGGGGTTGTGTAAGCTGCTGAGTATCGTCACACTCGCACTGCAGGTTTAACTTGTCCCGGGCAACTCACACCCTGAATAAAGTGACACAGAAACCGTCCAATCCCTAACCCCGACATCCCATGGGCCGACACACAGATGGGGTCCTGCTCAGCGGCTGCCGGGGCGGCTGTCAGTGTGGAGCTCAACACCGGTCGGGCGACATTCCTGACACACAATGAGCAGCTATTCATAGGCGACACGGCGCACACCTGAGAACTAAAGTAGGCGGAGGCCAAGGAGCAGAGCGCCCTCCGGGATGGGGGTACCCTGAGCCCAATTTACTCCCATCACAGAATATTATCTTTATAGCCCCAACCTCTCTTCATACACCGCGCCTGTGCGGCCTCTCTTCATACACCGCGCCTGTGCGGCCTCTCTTCCTACACCGCGCCTGTGCGGCCTCTCTTCCTACACCGCGCCTGTGCGGCCTCTCTTCCTACACCACGCCTGTGCGGCCTCTCTTCCTACACCGCGCCTGTGCGGCCTCTCTTCCTACACCGCGCCTGTGCGGCCTCTCTTCATACACCGCGCCTGTGCGGCCTCTCTTCATACACCGCGCCTGTGCGACCTCTCTTCATACACCGCGCCTGTGCGGCCTCTCTTCATACACCGCGCCTGTGCGGCCTCTCTTCCTACACCGCGCCTGTGCGGCCTCTCTTCATACACCGCGCCTGTGCGGCCTCTCTTCATACACCGCGCCTGTGCGGCCTCTCTTCATACACCGCGCCTGTGCGGCCTCTCTTCATACACCGCGCCTGTGCGGCCTCTCTTCATACACCGCGCCTGTGCGGCCTCTCTTCATACACCGCGCCTGTGCGGCCTCTCTTCCTACACCGCGCCTGTGCGGCCTCTCTTCATACACCGCGCCTGTGCGGCCTCTCTTCCTACACCGCGCCTGTGCGGCCTCTCTTCATACACCGCGCCTGTGCGGCCTCTCTTCATACACCGCGCCTGTGCGGCCTCTCTTCATAACCTTTGCTTTCATATTGCCAGTCTACTTACTCTGAGTCACATTGGACATGGTCATATAAGTTTGGGGTACAGGCCTTGTATTTCGGAGTACTCGCACTGTATTGGACATGGTCATATAAGTTTGGGGTACAGGCCTTGTATTTCGGAGTACTCGCACTGTATTGGACATGGTCATATAAGTTTGGGGTACAGGCCTTGTATTTCGGAGTACTCGCACTGTATTGGACATGGTCATATAAGTTTGGGGTACAGGCCTTGTATTTCGGAGTACTCGCACTGTATTGGACATGGTCATATATTTGGGGTACAGGCCTTGTATTTCGGAGTACTCGCACTGTATTGGACATGGTCATATATTTGGGGTACAGGCCTTGTATTTCGGAGTACTCGCACTGTATTGGACATGGTCATATATTTGGGGTACAGGCCTTGTATTTCGGGGTACTCGCACTGTATTGGACATGGTCATATAAGTTTGGGGTACAGGCCTTGTATTTCGGGGGGAGTACTCGCACTGTATTGGACATGGTCATATAAGTTTGGGGTACAGGCCTTGTATTTCGGGGGGAGTACTCGCACTGTATTGGACATGGTCATATATTTGGGGTACAGGCCTTGTATTTCGGGGGGAGTACTCGCACTGTATTGGACATGGTCATATAAGTTTGGGGTACAGGCCTTGTATTTCGGAGTACTCGCACTGTATTGGACATGATCATATATTTGGGGTACAGGCCTTGTATTTCGGAGTACTCGCACTGTATTGGACATGATCATATATTTGGGGTACAGGCCTTGTATTTCGGGGTACTCGCACTGTATTGGACATGGTCATATATTTGGGGTACAGGCCTTGTATTTCGGGGGGAGTACTCGCACTGTATTGGACATGGTCATATAAGTTTGGGGTACAGGCCTTGTATTTCGGAGTACTCGCACTGTATTGGACATGGTCATATAAGTTTGGGGTACAGGCCTTGTATTTCGGAGTACTCGCACTGTATTGGACATGGTCATATATTTGGGGTACAGGCCTTGTATTTCGGAGTACTCGCACTGTATTGGACATGATCATATATTTGGGGTACAGGCCTTGTATTTCGGGGTACTCGCACTGTATTGGACATGGTCATATAAGTTTGGGGTACAGGCCTTGTATTTCGGAGTACTCGCACTGTATTGGACATGATCATATATTTGGGGTACAGGCCTTGTATTTCGGGGTACTCGCACTGTATTGGACATGGTCATATATTTGGGGTACAGGCCTTGTATTTCGGAGTACTCGCACTGTATTGGACATGGTCATATATTTGGGGTACAGGCCTTGTATTTCGGAGTACTCGCACTGTATTGGACATGGTCATATAAGTTTGGGGTACAGGCCTTGTATTTCGGAGTACTCGCACTGTATTGGACATGGTCATATAAGTTTGGGGTACAGGCCTTGTATTTCGGGGTACTCGCACTGTATTGGACATGGTCATATATTTGGGGTACAGGCCTTGTATTTCGGAGTACTCGCACTGTATTGGACATGGTCATATAAGTTTGGGGTACAGGCCTTGTATTTCGGGGTACTCGCACTGTATTGGACATGATCATATATTTGGGGTACAGGCCTTGTATTTCGGAGTACTCGCACTGTATTGGACATGGTCATATATTTGGGGTACAGGCCTTGTATTTCGGAGTACTCGCACTGTATTGGACATGGTCATATATTTGGGGTACAGGCCTTGTATTTCGGGGGGAGTACTCGCACTGTATTGGACATGGTCATATATTTGGGGTACAGGCCTTGTATTTCGGAGTACTCGCACTGTATTGGACATGGTCATATATTTGGGGTACAGGCCTTGTATTTCGGGGGGAGTACTCGCACTGTATTGGACATGGTCATATATTTGGGGTACAGGCCTTGTATTTCGGAGTACTCGCACTGTATTGGACATGGTCATATATTTGGGGTACAGGCCTTGTATTTCGGGGTACTCGCACTGTATTGGACATGATCATATATTTGGGGTACAGGCCTTGTATTTCGGAGTACTCGCACTGTATTGGACATGGTCATATATTTGGGGTACAGGCCTTGTATTTCGGGGTACTCACTGTGCTGTACAGGGTCATAGGTTTGGGGGCTCCTTGGCATGGCCGTGGCTGTTTGTGGACACGCTCTCTCTTTTTTTTCCCCCCTATCAGTATGTCTTTAGAGTATGGAAGGAACCACACGCAAACACGGGAAGAACATACAACGTACACGCAGATGTTGTCCTTGGCAGGATTTGTACCCAGGACTCCAGCACTGAGCCCCGGTGCTGCCCACTCTCTCATTTCTCTCTCTTCTCTTTCCTCTCCAGCCTGATTCCTCTAATGACCTCTGGGGACGCAGAGACTCGGGAGGGCGCCCCCCACAGCTGGGATGGTGGTATGGCCTCTCCCACCATGGAGGAGCATTTTTACCCCTTCTTGATAGAGAGACGGCCGTCCTACCTGGAGGAGGATGATGAGGGGCAGAGGGAGGAGGACCTGAGCCTGGCCCTGGAGAGGAAGGACAAGGACCTGCTGCTGGCAGCCGAGCTGGGCAAGGCCCTCCTGGAGCGGAACGACTACCTGGAGAAGGGGCGAGAGGCCCTGGAGGAGGAGCTGAGGGAGACCCGAGAGGTGAGAGACCCCAAAATATCCACACCTTATACATCAGCTCCAAAGCTGCACTCGCAATTCTTACCTCACGTCCTTATGAGTGCAGCTCTAGATGTGACTGGAGTATACATCTGCTCTTACGTTGTGCGCTTTACTCTACTCACATCCAGACCTCATACTCCAGCTGCGCTCATAATTCTGCTCCTACATCCTATGCTATACTCCTGTAACATCCAGAGCTGCGCTCATAATTCTGCTCCTACATCCTATGCTATACTCCTGTAACATCCAGAGCTGCGCTCATAATTCTGCTCTTACATCCTATGCTATACTCCTGTAACATCCAGAGCTGCGCTCATAATTCTGCTCTTACATCCTATGCTATACTCCAGTAACATCCAGAGCTGCACTGATAATTCTGCTCCTACATCCTATGCTATACTCCTGTAACATCCAGAGCTGCGCTCATAATTCTGTTCTTACATCCTGTGCTATACTCCTGTAACATCCAGAGCTGCACTGATAATTCTGCTCCTACATCCTATGCTATACTCCTGTAACATCCAGAGCTGCGCTCATAATTCTGTTCTTACATCCTGTGCTATACTCCTGTAACATCCAGAGCTGCACTGATAATTCTGCTCTTACATCCTATGCTATACTCCTGTAACATCCAGAGCTGCACTGATAATTCTGCTCTTACATCCTATGCTATACTCCTGTAACATCCAGAGCTGCACTGATAATTCTGCTCTTACATCCTATGCTATACTCCTGTAACATCCAGAGCTGCACTGATAATTCTGCTCTTGCATCCTATGCTATACTCCTGTAACATCCAGAGCTGCACTGATAATTCTGTTCTTACATCCTGTGCTATACTCCTGTAACATCCAGAGCTGCGCTCATAATTCTGCTCCTACATCCTATGCTATACTCCTGTAACATCCAGAGCTGCACTGATAATTCTGCTCTTGCATCCTATGCTATACTCCTGTAACATCCAGAGCTGCACTGATAATTCTGCTCTTACATCCTGTGCTATACTCCTGTAACATCCAGAGCTGCGCTCATAATTCTGCTCTTACATCCTATGCTATACTCCTGTAACATCCAGAGCTGCGCTCATAATTCTGCTCTTACATCCTATGCTATACTCCTGTAACATCCAGAGCTGCACTGATAATTCTGTTCTTACATCCTGTGCTATACTCCTGTAACATCCAGAGCTGCACTGATAATTCTGTTCTTACATCCTGTGCTATACTCCTGTAACATCCAGAGTTGCGCTCATAATTCTGCTCTTGCATCCTATGCTATACTCCTGTAACATCCAGAGCTGCACTGATAATTCTGTTCTTACATCCTGTGCTATACTCCTGTAACATCCAGAGCTGCGCTCATAATTCTGCTCTTACATCCTATGCTATACTCCTGTAACATCCAGAGCTGCGCTCATAATTCTGCTCTTACATCCTGTGCTATACTCCTGTAACATCCAGAGCTACGCTCATAATTCTGCTCTTACATCCTATGCTATACTCCTGTAACATCCAGAGCTGCGCTCATAATTCTGCTCCTACATCCTATGCTATACTCCTGTAACATCCAGAGCTGCACTGATAATTCTGCTCTTACATCCTGTGCTATACTCCTGTAACATCCAGAGCTGCACTGATAATTCTGCTCTTACATCCTATGCTATACTCCTGTAACATCCAGAGCTGCACTGATAATTCTGCTCTTACATGCTGCGCTATACTCCTGTAACATCCAGAGCTGCACTGATAATTCTGCTCTTACATGCTGCGCTATACTCCTGTAACATCCAGAGCTGCGCTCATAATTCTGCTCTTGCATCCTATGCTATACTCCTGTAACATCCAGAGCTGCGCTGATAATTCTGCTCTTACATGCTGCGCTATACTCCTGTAACATCCAGAGCTGCGCTCATAATTCTGCTCTTACATCCTATGCTATACTCCTGTAACATCCAGAGCTGCACTGATAATTCTGCTCTTGCATCCTATGCTATACTCCTGTAACATCCAGAGCTGCACTGATAATTCTGCTCTTACATCCTATGCTATACTCCTGTAACATCCAGAGCTGCACTGATAATTCTGCTCCTACATGCTGCGCTATACTCCTGTAACATCCAGAGCTGCGCTCATAATTCTGCTCTTACATCCTGTGCTATACTCCTGTAACATCCAGAGCTGCGCTCATAATTCTGCTCTTGCATCCTATGCTATACTCCTGTAACATCCAGAGCTGCGCTCATAATTCTGCTCTTACATCCTGTGCTATACTCCTGTAACATCCAGAGCTGCACTGATAATTCTGCTCTTGCATCCTATGCTATACTCCTGTAACATCCAGAGCTGCGCTCATAATTCTGCTCTTGCATCCTATGCTATACTCCTGTAACATCCAGAGCTGCACTGATAATTCTGCTCTTACATCCTGCGCTATACTCCTGTAACATCCAGAGCTGCGCTCATAATTCTGCTCTTGCATCCTATGCTATACTCCTGTAACATCCAGAGCTGCGCTCATAATTCTGCTCTTACATCCTGTGCTATACTCCTGTAACATCCAGAGCTGCGCTCATAATTCTGCTCTTACATCCTATGCTATACTCCTGTAACATCCAGAGCTGCACTGATAATTCTGCTCTTGCATCCTATGCTATACTCCTGTAACATCCAGAGCTGCGCTCATAATTCTGCTCTTGCATCCTATGCTATACTCCTGTAACATCCAGAGCTGCACTGATAATTCTGCTCTTACATCCTGCGCTATACTCCTGTAACATCCAGAGCTGCGCTCATAATTCTGCTCTTGCATCCTATGCTATACTCCTGTAACATCCAGAGCTGCGCTCATAATTCTGCTCTTACATCCTGTGCTATACTCCTGTAACATCCAGAGCTGCGCTCATAATTCTGCTCTTACATCCTATGCTATACTCCTGTAACATCCAGAGCTGCACTGATAATTCTGCTCTTACATGCTGCGCTATACTCCTGTAACATCCAGAGCTGCACTGATAATTCTGCTCTTACATCCTGTGCTATACTCCTGTAACATCCAGAGCTGCACTGATAATTCTGCTCCTACATCCTATGCTATACTCCTGTAACATCCAGAGCTGCGCTCATAATTCTGCTCTTACATCCTGTGCTATACTCCTGTAACATCCAGAGCTGCACTGATAATTCTGCTCCTACATGCTGCGCTATACTCCTGTAACATCCAGAGCTGCACTGATAATTCTGCTCCTACATGCTGCGCTATACTCCTGTAACATCCAGAGCTGCACTGATAATTCTGCTCCTACATCCTATGCTATACTCCTGTAACATCCAGAGCTGCGCTCATAATTCTGCTCTTACATGCTGCGCTATACTCCTGTAACATCCAGAGCTGCGCTCATAATTCTGCTCTTGCATCCTATGCTATACTCCTGTAACATCCAGAGCTGCGCTCATAATTCTGCTCCTACATCCTATGCTATACTCCTGTAACATCCAGAGCTGCACTGATAATTCTGCTCTTACATGCTGCGCTATACTCCTGTAACATCCAGAGCTGCACTGATAATTCTGCTCTTACATCCTGTGCTATACTCCTGTAACATCCAGAGTTGCACTGATAATTCTGCTCTTACATCCTGTGCTATACTCCTGTAACATCCAGAGCTGCACTGATAATTCTGCTCCTACATCCTATGCTATACTCCTGTAACATCCAGAGCTGCGCTCATAATTCTGCTCTTGCATCCTATGCTATACTCCTGTAACATCCAGAGCTGCGCTCATAATTCTGCTCTTGCATCCTATGCTATACTCCTGTAACATCCAGAGCTGCGCTCATAATTCTGCTCTTGCATCCTATGCTATACTCCTGTAACATCCAGAGCTGCGCTCATAATTCTGCTCTTGCATCCTATGCTATACTCCTGTAACATCCAGAGCTGCACTGATAATTCTGCTCTTGCATCCTATGCTATACTCCTGTAACATCCAGAGCTGCACTCATAATTCTGCTCTTCCATCATGTCCTGTAGTCCGCTCCTGTCTAGAGCTGCAGTCAGTATTCTTCTTTTCCATCATGTCTTATACTCTAGTCACATTCAGAGCTGCAGGTTTTGCCGTCAGTACATTGTAGTAACTAGTGCAATGTAGAAATCACTACAAGTCCCAGAATGTCATGTGACGTGTGAGCCTTTGCTTTGTTTCGCAGCGTTTGGAGCAGGAGAAGCATGCCCTACGCCTAAAGATGGAGGCAAAGGAGGGCGAGTGGAAGGAGCAGATCACCGACCTGGAGAGCGACCTGGCCGAGGTCCGAAACCAGATCCGGCAAGTCACAGCCGAACACAAAGAGTGCGGCCGCGAGAGCGCCTCCGCCGTGCACCAGCTGTCCGAGCAGAACCAGCGCCTTATGGAACAGCTGGCCCAGGTGAGGAGTCTAGACAGGGGAAAGGGGGCCTGGATTGGGCAATTGTCCCTGAAGTGGCTCCTCTGGGATCCAGGGCCTGATGACAGGCCTTTGCCTGCAGCCCATGACCAATAGGAGTCTGCCAACGATCCACCGTCATCTTCTGACCTGTAGCTGATGTCACGCGTTCCGGACGTCACCACTGAGGCCTGTGATTGTGAGGCCTCAGCTGTTACATGAGATGCGCTGCATCATATTACAATCACAGGCCTCAGTGGTGACGTCCGGAATGCGTGACATCAGCTGTAGGCCAGAGGGAGAAGCCTGCAGAGGAGCAACGCGAGGATGCCCAAGAGGGGTGAGGAGGCCAAGTGGCTATAAGGGTTTGTATTTTCCCTCCACACCCCTGGGAGGTCTGAAGAGAAGAGACCCAGAATATAATATTAGCACTGACACAAACAGAAAACCTTTCAAGGGGTTCACCTGAAGCAGCTCAAGACTCTGGGGGCCACTGTGGAGCATTATACTGGGGGGATAGTCTGGGGAGTATATTATATTGTGTGGGGCCACTGTGGAGCATTATACTTGGGGGGATATTCTGGGGAGTATATTATATTGTGTGGGGCCACTGTGGAGCATTATACTGGGGGGATAGTCTGGGGAGTATATTATATTGTGTGGGGCCACTGTGGAGCATTATACTTGGGGGGATATTCTGGGGAGTATATTATATTGTGTGGGGCCACTGTGGAGCATTATACTTGGGGGGATATTCTGGGGAGTATATTATATTGTGTGAGGCCACTGTGGAGCATTATACTGGGTGGATAGTCTGAGGAGTATATTATATTGTGTGGGGCCACTGTGGAGCATTATACTGGGGGGATAGTCTGGGGAGTATATTATATTGTGTGGGGCCACTGTGGAGCATTATACTTGGGGGGATATTCTGGGGAGTATATTATATTGTGTGGGGCCACTGTGGAGCATTATACTGGGGGGATAGTCTGGGGAGTATATTATATTGTGTGGGGCCACTGTGGAGCATTATACTGGGGGGATAGTCTGGGGAGTATATTATATTGTGTGGGGCCACTGTGGAGCATTATGCTGGGGGGGGGGGATAGTCTGGGGAGTATATTATATTGTGTGGGGCCACTGTGGAGCATTATACTGGGGGGATAGTCTGGGGAGTATATTATATTGTGTGGGGCCACTGTGGAGCATTATACTGGGGGGATAGTCTGGGGAGTATATTATATTGTGTGGGACCACTGTGGAGCATTATACTTGGGGGGGATAGTCTGAGGAGTATATTATATTGTGTGGGGCCACTGTGGAGCATTATACTGGGGGGGGGGATAGTCTGGGGAGTATATTATATTGTGTGAGGCCACTGTGGAGCATTATACTGGGGGGATAGTCTGGGGAGTATATTATATTGTGTGGGGCCACTGTGGAGCATTATACTGGGGGGATAGTCTGAGGAGTATATTATATTGTGTGGGCCCACTGTGGAGCATTATACTGGGGGGATAGTCTGGGGAGTATATTATATTGTGTGGGCCCACTGTGGAGCATTATACTGGGGGGATAGTCTGGGGAGTATATTATATTGTGTGGGGCCACTGTGGAGCATTATACTGGGGGGGGGGATAGTCTGGGGAGTATATTATATTGTGTGAGGCCACTGTGGAGCATTATACTGGGGGGATAGTCTGGGGAGTATATTATATTGTGTGGGGCCACTGTGGAGCATTATACTGGGGGGATAGTCTGAGGAGTATATTATATTGTGTGGGCCCACTGTGGAGCATTATACTGGGGGGGGGTAGTCTGGGGAGTATATTATATTGTGTGGGGCCACTGTGGAGCATTATACTGGGGGGGGGATAGTCTGGGGAGTATATTATATTGTGTGGGGCCACTGTGGAGCATTATACTTGGGGGGGGGGGGGGGATAGTCTGAGGAGTATATTATATTGTGTGGGGCCACTGTGGAGCATTATACTGGGGGGGATAGTTTGAGGAGTATATTATATTTTGTGGAGCATTATACTTTGTGTGGGGGGAGCTCTGGCAGCCCTGTGTGCTATGTCTGCATCAGAACTCCCTCACTATAGTCTTGCACATACGTGTAGTGCTCTATGGCCGTATCATTCCCCATACAGTCCTGTGTATGAAGCAGCCATGGAGCTATAGGGGCCTGCACAGTACTATAGGGGCTGACTATACTGGGAACATACCAAGTAATACCAGATAGTCAGCACATCTGTAAGATATCAGATCGGGAGGAGACGGTGAATGAAGGAGGCCGCCGTTATACAGATCGGGAGGAGACGGTGAATAATGGAGACCGCCGTTATACAGATCGGGAGGAGACTGTGAATGAAGGAGGCCGCCGCTGTTATACAGATCGGGAGGAGACTGTGAATGAAGGAGGCCGCCATTATACAGATCGGGAGGAGACGATGAATGAAGGAGGCCGCCGCTATACAGATCGGGAGAAGACTGTGAATGGAGGCAGCCGCTATACAGATCGGGAGGAGACTGTGAATGAAAGAGGCCGCCGTTATACAGATCGGGAGGAGACGGTGAATGAAGGAGGCCGCCGCTATACAGATCGGGAGGAGACTGTGAATGAAAGAGGCCGCCGTTATACAGATCGGGAGGAGACGGTGAATAATGGAGACCGCCGTTATACAGATCGGGAGGAGACTGTGAATGAAGGAGACCGCCGTTATACAGATCGGGAGGAGACGGTGAATAATGGAGACCGCCGTTATACAGATCGGGAGGAGACGGTGAATGAAGGAGGCCGCCGTTATACAGATCGGGAGGAGACGGTGAATGAAGGAGGCCGCTGCTATACAGATCGGGAGGAGACTGTGAATGAAAGAGGCCGCCGCTATACAGATCGGGAGGAGACTGTGAATGAAGGAGGCCGCCGCTATACAGATCGGGAGGAGACTGTGAATGAAGGAGGCCGCCGTTATACAGATCGGGAGGAGACTGTGAATGAAGGAGGCCGCCGCTATACAGATCGGGAGGAGACGGTGAATGAAGGAGGCCGCCGCTGTTATACAGATCGGGAGGAGACTGTGAATGAAGGAGGCCGCCATTATACAGATCGGGAGGAGACGATGAATGAAGGAGGCCGCCGCTATACAGATCGGGAGAAGACGGTGAATGGAGGCAGCCGCTATACAGATCAGGAGGAGACGGTGAATGAAGGAGGCCGCCGTTGTACAGATCGGGAGGAGACGGTGAATGAAGGAGGCCGCCGCTATACAGATCGGGAGGAGACGGTGAATGAAGGAGGCCGCCGCTATACAGATCGGGAGGAGACGGTGAATGAAGGAGGCCGCCGTTATACAGATCGGGAGGAGATGGTGAATGAAGGAGGCCGCCGCTATACAGATCGGGAGGAGACGGTGAATGGAGGAGGCCGCCGCTATACAGATCGGGAGGAGACTGTGAATGAAGGAGGCCGCCGTTATACAGATCGGGAGGAGACGGTGAATGAAGGAGGCCGCCGTTATACAGATCGGGAGGAGACTGTGAATGGAGGAGGCCGCCGCTATACAGATCGGGAGGAGACGGTGAATAACGGAGGCCGTACACATTCGATTTTGGTCTCGTTGTTCGTACATAAAGCTACCACCGGCCATCAGAGTTGGTCGCTTGGAGTTGGTGGTGTTGCGCTGTGTACGGGTCGTGGGGCGGAGGGCGCTTGTATCGGTTACACACCGCTAAGTGTCCGGAACGTTCAGCTCTTCATTACCGATGACTGACTCTCTCCTGGTCATTTACAGTTGTAGGTTTGTAGTTCCTATGATGGGATTAGATACAGCTGAGATTCGTCATTGGGTCTGTAGTGTGGACAGAAGGCTCTTAGGGTGTAATCCCATAATCCGGTGACAGCTGTGGCAGCTCCGCCATCTGATCAGCTCTGCCGTCCTCTAATCCCTGGGTAGGGGGGGTGGGGTTATATGTTCTGTCATCTCACCAACCCCCACCCCGTGCCAGAGAACGACCAGGGGGCAGGGAGGTCTCCTGTACATGGTGGAAAGGGTTAATAGCCCCTCCAAGATGGACACACAAGTTACACATATGGCTCAGTATACAGTATCACACAGGATAGGATTAGATACACAGCTCAGTATACAGTATCACACAGGATAGGATTAGATACACGGCTCAGTATACAGTATCACACAGGATAGGATTAGATACAGCTCAGTATACAGTATCACACAGGATAGGATTAGATACAGCTCAGTATACAGTATCACACAGGATAGGATTAGATACACGGCTCAGTATACAGTATCACACAGGATAGGATTAGATACAGCTCAGTATACAGTATCACACAGGATAGGATTAGATACACAGCTCAGTATACAGTATCACACAGGATAGGATTAGATACACGGCTCAGTATACAGTATCACACAGGATAGGATTAGATACACAGCTCAGTATACAGTATCACACAGGATAGGATTAGATACAGCTCAGTATACAGTATCACACAGGATAGGATTAGATACACAGCTCAGTATACAGTATCGCACAGGATAGGATTAGATACACAGCTCAGTATACAGTATCACACATCATAGGATTAGATACACAGCTCAGTATACAGTATCACACAGGATAGGATTAGATACACAGCTCAGCAGTCAGTATCACACAGGATAGGATTAGATACAGCTCAGTATACAGTATCACACAGGATAGGATTAGATACACAGCTCAGCAGTCAGTATCACACGGGATAGGATTAGATACACGGCTCAGTATACAGTATCACACAGGATAGGATTAGATACACGGCTCAGTATACAGTATCACACAGGATAGGATTAGATACAGCTCAGTATACAGTATCACACAGGATAGGATTAGATACAGCTCAGTATACAGTATCACACAGGATAGGATTAGATACACGGCTCAGTATACAGTATCACACAGGATAGGATTAGATACAGCTCAGTATACAGTATCACACAGGATAGGATTAGATACAGCTCAGTATACAGTATCACACAGGATAGGATTAGATACACAGCTCAGTATACAGTATCACACAGGATAGGATTAGATACACGGCTCAGTATACAGTATCACACAGGATAGGATTAGATACACATCTCAGTATACAGTATCACACGGGATAGGATTAGATACAGCTCAGTATACAGTATCACACAGGATAGGATTAGATACACGGCTCAGTATACAGTATCACACAGGATAGGATTAGATACACGGCTCAGTATACAGTATCACACAGGATAGGATTAGATACAGCTCAGTATACAGTATCACACAGGATAGGATTAGATACAGCTCAGTATACAGTATCACACAGGATAGGATTAGATACACAGCTCAGTATACAGTATCACACAGGATAGGATTAGATACAGCTCAGTATACAGTATCACACAGGATAGGATTAGATACACAGCTCAGTATACAGTATCACACAGGATAGGATTAGATACAGCTCAGTATACAGTATCACACAGGATAGGATTAGATACACGGCTCAGTATACAGTATCACACAGGATAGGATTAGATACACGGCTCAGTATACAGTATCACACAGGATAGGATTAGATACACAGCTCAGTATACAGTATCACACAGGATAGGATTAGATACACGGCTCAGTATACAGTATCACACAGGATAGGATTAGATACACGGCTCAGTATACAGTATCACACAGGATAGGATTAGATACACGGCTCAGTATACAGTATCACACAGGATAGGATTAGATACACAGCTCAGCAGTCAGTATCACACAGGATAGGATTAGATACACAGCTCAGTATACAGTATCACACAGGATAGGATTAGATACAGCTCAGTATACAGTATCACACAGGATAGGATTAGATACAGCTCAGTATACAGTATCACACAGGATAGGATTAGATACACGGCTCAGTATACAGTATCACACAGGATAGGATTAGATACACAGCTCAGTATACAGTATCACACAGGATAGGATTAGATACAGCTCAGTATACAGTATCACACAGGATAGGATTAGATACAGCTCAGTATACAGTATCACACAGGATAGGATTAGATACAGCTCAGTATACAGTATCACACAGGATAGGATTAGATACAGCTCAGTATACAGTATCACACAGGATAGGATTAGATACACAGCTCAGCAGTCAGTATCACACAGGATAGGATTAGATACAGCTCAGTATACAGTATCACACAGGATAGGATTAGATACAGCTCAGTATACAGTATCACACAGGATAGGATTAGATACAGCTCAGTATACAGTATCACACAGGATAGGATTAGATACACGGCTCAGTATACAGTATCACACAGGATAGGATTAGATACACAGCTCAGTATACAGTATCACACAGGATAGGATTAGATACACAGCTCAGTATACAGTATCACACAGGATAGGATTAGATACAGCTCAGTATACAGTATCACACAGGATAGGATTAGATACACAGCTCAGTATACAGTATCACACAGGATAGGATTAGATACACAGCTCAGTATACAGTATCACACAGGATAGGATTAGATACACAGCTCAGTATACAGTATCACACAGGATAGGATTAGATACAGCTCAGTATACAGTATCACACAGGATAGGATTAGATACACAGCTCAGTATACAGTATCACACAGGATAGGATTAGATACAGCTCAGTATACAGTATCACACAGGATAGGATTAGATACACGGCTCAGTATACAGTATCACACAGGATAGGATTAGATACACGGCTCAGTATACAGTATCACACAGGATAGGATTAGATACAGCTCAGTATACAGTATCACACAGGATAGGATTAGATACAGCTCAGTATACAGTATCACACAGGATAGGATTAGATACAGCTCAGTATACAGTATCACACAGGATAGGATTAGATACACCGCTCAGTATACAGTATCACACAGGATAGGATTAGATACAGCTCAGTATACAGTATCACACAGGATAGGATTAGATACACGGCTCAGTATACAGTATCACACAGGATAGGATTAGATACACAGCTCAGTATACAGTATCACACAGGATAGGATTAGATACACAGCTCAGTATACAGTGTCACACGGGATAGGATTAGATACACGGCTCAGCAGTATTACACAATGGGATTAGATACACAGATGAGGTGACGGCTGACGCTGCATATTCCTTTGTGTCTCTTCAGGCTTCTCAGGTGGAAAAGTCTCTGACTCTGCAGGTGGAATCTCTAAGAGAAGAGAATCGGGATCTGACGCTGAGACGGGGACAGTTCACACCTGTACTGCAAAGTCTGCAGAGTGAGGTGAGGGTGACGGGGGCGCGGCGCTGAGGGTGACGGGGGGCGCGGCGCTGAGGGTGACGGGGGGCGCGGCGCTGAGGGTGACGGGGGGCGCGGCGCTGAGGGTGACGGGGGGGCGCGGCGCTGAGGGTGACGGGGGGGGCGCGGCGCTGAGGGTGACGGGGGGCGCGGCGCTGAGGGTGACGGGGGGCGCGGCGCTGAGGGTGACGGGGGGCGCGGCGCTGAGGGTGACGGGGGGGCGCGGCGCTGAGGGTGACGGGGGGGCGCGGCGCTGAGGGTGACGGGGGGCGCGGCGCTGAGGGTGACGGGGGGCGCGGCGCTGAGGGTGACGGGGGGCGCGGCGCTGAGGGTGACGGGGGGCGCGGCGCTGAGGGTGACGGGGGGCGCGGCGCTGAGGGTGACGGGGGGCGCGGCGCTGAGGGTACACATACTGACAACCTCTCCTGTTTCGTCTGTAGAATGCTTTTTTGCTGGAGAATAAGAGAGATCTGGAGTCTCAGATGAAGAGTCTACGGGAGGACAATGAGAGAGCTCAGAGCGTGATGTTCAGCCTAAAAGAGACAGCCCTGCAGCTGGAGAGACAGAAGAAAGAGACCGAGGCAAAGGTGACGAGAGAGGAGAGTGCAGTGCGGATGATGGGAGTGCTGCAGCGGCCTCTAAGGAGTATATACAATACTATGGAGTACTATATACAATGTTATATACAATCTTACATACAGTACTATATACAATGTTACATACAGTACTATATACAATCTTACATTCAGTACTATATACAATCTTACATTCAGTACTATATACAATCTTACATTCAGTACTATATACAATCTTACATACAGTACTATATACAATCTTACATACAGTACTATATACAATCTTACATTCAGTACTATATACAATCTTACATTCAGTACTATATACAATCTTACATACAGTAGTATATACAATCTTACATACAGTAGTATATACAATCTTACATACAGTACTATATACAATCTTACATTCAGTAGTATATACAGTGTTACATTCAGTACTATATACAATCTTACATACAGTACTATATACAATCTTACATTCAGTAGTATATACAATCTTACATACAGTACTATATACAATCTTACATACAGTACTATATACAATCTTACATTCAGTAGTATATACAGTGTTACATTCAGTAGTATATACAGTGTTACATTCAGTAGTATATACAGTGTTACATTCAGTAGTATATACAGTGTTACATTCAGTACTATATACAGTGTTACATTCAGTACTATATACAATGTTACATTCAGTACTATATACAGTGTTACATTCAGTACTATATACAGTGTTACATTCAGTAGTATATACAATCTTACATACAGTACTATATACAGTGTTACATTCAGTACTATATACAGTGTTACATTCAGTACTATATACAGTGTTACATTCAGTACTATATACAATGTTACATTCAGTACTATATACAGTGTTACATTCAGTACTATATACAGTGTTACATTCAGTAGTATATACAGTGTTACATTCAGTAGTATATACAATCTTACATACAGTACTATATACAGTGTTACATTCAGTACTATATACAGTGTTACATTCAGTACTATATACAATGTTACATTCAGTACTATATACAATCTTACATTCAGTACTATATACAGTTACATTCAGTACTATATACAGTGTTACATTCAGTACTATATACAGTACTGTATACAATACAGATTATTCCTAGACATGGCTCCTACACAGCATAAAGTGTCCCATATAGAATATAAGTCCTGTAAATAGTCTATAGAACCTGCTGTAAATTCTAAGACATAGTAAAGGTTTTATTTGGTTTTTCTTATTGGTGGCCTGTCCTTTAAGGATATGAGCATTCTCCTCCAGACGTCTTGGCTCTATCTGCTGATCTAGGGCGATGGTCTTATGAGGAGGGTCCGCTGAGTACATGACACTGTGGTACATACGATGGCCATAAGTAAGGATCTCTCGACTATGGGCGACCAAACCAATTTGGATTAAACCAATGAAACACTCCTTAGACCGCCGAGTACAGTATGTGGAGACCCTCCCGGTCATCCTGGTCCGATGGTCCCACTGAGGTCGCACGCCCCAGGGTCACCTCTGACCTCTGTGATTGTACCTCAGCGCTCTCGTGAACTAGGATGACATCAACATTAATGAGATGGCCGTCTATTTCAGATGCAGGAAAAACTGTTGGAAGTTGAGAGTCTACGAGACAGCCAGCGATGTCTGCAGATACAAGTGAGAGAGCTACAGGATGAGCTGAAGCTGAGAGACAGTCACTTTCTTGTGCAAGACAGCCAGCACTCTCTACATTCTGAGATGCAAGAGACGTCAGGTGGCCCAGAACATGAGGTGAGAAACTCTGAATCCCTACTCCAATGCCATGGTACAACCAAACTTCCCTCACACCACCCCAGGCCTCCTTCACACCACCCCAGGCCTCCCTCACACCACCCCAGACCTCCTTCACACCACCCCAGGCCTCCCTCACACCACCCCAGGCCTCCCTCACACCACCCCAGGCCTCCCTCACACCACCCCAGGCCTCCTTCACACCACCCCTCCTTCACACCACCCCAGGCCTCCCTCACACCACCCCAGACCTCCCTCACACCACCCCAGGCCTCCCTCACACCACCCCAGGCCTCCCTCACACCACCCCAGGCCTCCCTCACACCACCCCAGGCCTCCCTCACACCACCCCAGGCCTCTCTCACACCACCCCAGGCCTCCCTCACACCACCCCAGGCCTCCCTCACACCACCCCAGACCTCCTTCACACCACCCCAGGCCTCCCTCACACCACCCCAGGCCTCCCTCACACCACCCCAGGCCTCCCTCACACCACCCCAGGCCTCCCTCACACCACCCCAGGCCTCCTTCACACCACCCCAGACCTCCTTCACACCACCCCAGGCCTCCCTCACACCACCCCAGGCCTCCCTCACACCACCCCAGGCCTCCCTCACACCACCCCAGGCCTCCTTCACACCACCCCAGGCCTCCTTCACACCACCCCAGGCCGCCTTCACACCACCCCAGGCCTCCCTCACACCACCCCAGACCTCCCTCACACCACCCCAGGCCTCCCTCACACCACCCCAGGCCTCCCTCACACCACCCCAGGCCGCCTTCACACCACCCCAGGCCTCCTTCACACCACCCCAGGCCTCCTTCACACCACCCCAGGCCTCCCTCACACCACCCCAGGCCTCCTTCACACCACCCCAGGCCTCCTTCACACCACCCCAGGCCTCCTTCACACCACCCCAGGCCTCCTTCACACCACCCCAGGCCTCCTTCACACCACCCCAGACCTCCCTCACACCACCCCAGGCCTCCCTCACACCACCCCAGACCTCCTTCACACCACCCCAGGCCTCCTTCACACCACCCCAGGCCGCCTTCACACCACCCCAGGCCTCCCTCACACCACCCCAGGCCTCCTTCACACCACCCCAGGCCTCCTTCACACCACCCCAGGCCGCCTTCACACCACCCCAGGCCTCCTTCACACCACCCCAGGCCTCCTTCACACCACCCCAGACCTCCTTCACACCACCCCAGGCCTCCCTCACACCACCCCAGGCCTCCCTCACACCACCCCAGGCCTCCTTCACACCACCCCAGACCGCCTTCACACCACCCCAGGCCTCCTTCACACCACCCCAGACCGCCTTCACACCACCCCAGGCCTCCCTCACACCACCCCAGGCCTCCCTCACACCACCCCAGGCCTCCCTCACACCACCCCAGGCCTCCCTCACACCACCCCAGGCCTCCTTCACACCACCCCAGGCCTCCCTCACACCACCCCAGGCCTCCCTCACACCACCCCAGGCCTCCCTCACACCACCCCAGGACTCCTTCACACCACCCCAGACCTCCTTCACACCACCCCAGGCCTCCCTCACACCACCCCAGGCCTCCCTCACACCACCCCAGGCCTCCCTCACACCACCCCAGGCCTCCCTCACACCACCCCAGGCCTCCTTCACACCACCCCAGGCCTCCCTCACACCACCCCAGGCCTCCCTCACACCACCCCAGGCCTCCCTCACACCACCCCAGGCCTCCCTCACACCACCCCTCCTTCACACCACCCCAGGCCTCCTTCACACCACCCCAGACCTCCCTCACACCACCCCAGACCTCCCTCACACCACCCCAGGCCTCCCTCACACCACCCCAGGCCTCCCTCACACCACCCCAGACCTCCCTCACACCACCCCAGGCCTCCCTCACACCACCCCAGACCTCCCTCACACCACCCCAGGCCTCCCTCACACCACCCCAGGCCTCCTTCACACCACCCAGGCCTCCCTCACACCACCCCAGACCTCCTTCACACCACCCCAGGCCTCCTTCACACCACCCCAGACCTCCCTCACACCACCCCAGACCTCCCTCACACCACCCCAGACCTCCCTCACACCACCCCTCCTTCACACCACCCCAGGCCTCCCTCACACCACCCCTCCTTCACACCACCCCAGGCCTCCCTCACACCACCCCAGGCCTCCCTCACACCACCCCAGACCGCCTTCACACCACCCCAGACCGCCTTCACACCACCCCAGACCTCCCTCACACCACCCCAGACCTCCTTCACACCACCCCAGGCCTCCCTCACACCACCCCAGACCTCCCTCACACCACCCCAGACCTCCTTCACACCACCCCTCCTTCACACCACCCCAGGCCTCCCTCACACCACCCCAGGCCTCCCTCACACCACCCCAGGCCTCCCTCACACCACCCCAGGCCTCCCTCACACCACCCCAGGCCTCCTTCACACCACCCCAGACCTCCCTCACACCACCCCAGACCTCCTTCACACCACCCCAGGCCTCCCTCACACCACCCCAGGCCTCCCTCACACCACCCCAGGCCTCCTTCACACCACTCTAGACCTCTACATAATCTCAAACTTTCACATTTCACCATCATCAGTCCTCTACATTTATCAATCAGTCCTCTGTTGCCCTTTTAACAGTCCTCCAGATTTCCTGATCATGAGTTCTTATTCAGATCATCAGTTATTACTCCTCCATATCACCCCATCATTGGTCCTCCACATCGCCCCATCATTGGTCCTCCACATCGCCCCATCATTGGTCCTCCACATCGCCCCATCATTGGTCCTCCACATCGCCCCATCATTGGTCCTCCACATCGCCCCATCATTGGTCCTCCACATCGCCCCATCATTGGTCCTCCACATCGCCCCATCATTGGTCCTCCACATCGCCCCATCATTGGTCCTCCACATCGCCCCATCATTGGTCCTCCACATCGCCCCATTATTGGTCCTGTAATTGATACTTCCCAGCACACCATAATACCGCACTTAGTGACGCCTTGCAGATGTAATTACTATCCGGACATTGCTTGTATGTGCAGAGTGCGGCAATGTCATGATTGGTTCATGGATGGCTTGTTCGGTGACTGATGGTCAGGTGGTTGCTCTGTCCTTTGGTCGTTTGCTCAGTGGTTTGGATGATTATTGTCAGTGACCCCCCTCATGTCATGAGGCCCCTGGTGGACCTGCGGCCCTATAGCTCTTCTAGAGTCCTGATCAATAATAAACATTTCCTTTCTCACCCCAGAGCAACTCCACGAACCCTTCACTCCATCCTTGGGGAAAAACAACAGGAAACAGCGGTCACATGTCCTCCTACAAAATGCAACGAGAACGTGAACTGATACAGGAGAAAGAGGAGGAGAACGTCAGGCTGCAAGACCTGGTGAGTAAGGCCGCTGGTCCATGCGCCTGTAGACATGTGGCTACCTTATAGAATTTACTACCCAAAATAAGACCAACTTCTGTGTTCATTTACACCAAAAAGCAACGAATGCAAACGAATTCGTTGCGCTCCTTGCAATGAATGTATCAAATGTTTTAGATACTTTTATGATTTAATTGAACAAAGAGGTGTGGCTTGGCATGAAAAGGACTGGTTTAGTGAAGAGGGGTGAAAACGTGCACCAAAATACTGTAAGAAATTTATCATCCAGCATCAGTCACTGTGATAAATCTGGTGTAGTATAAGACTGTCTAGCCTGAGGTTACACTGCCTAATATTACACAGGATTAGTAATCTGTACAATGTATCATCCAGTATCAGTCACTGTGATAAATCTGGTGTAGTATGAGACTGTCTAGTATAAGGTTACACTGTATTAATATTACACAGGATTAGTAATCTGTACAATGTATCATCCAGTATCAGTCACTGTGATAAATCTGCACAGTATAAGACTGTCTAGTCTAAGGTTACACTGTCTAATATTACACAGGATTAGTAATCTGTACAATGTATCATCCAGTATCAGTCACTGTGATAAATCTGTACAGTATAAGACTGTCTAGTCTAAGGTTACACTGTCTAATATTACACAGGATTAGTAATCTGTACAATGTATCACCCAGAATCAGTCACTGTGATAAATCTGTACAGTATAAGACTGTCTAGTCTGAGGTTACACTGTCTAATATTACACAGGATTAGTAATCTGTACAATGTATCATCCAGTATCAGTCACTGTGATAGATCTGGTGTAGTATAAAACTGTCTAGTCTGAGGTTACACTGCCTAATATTACACAGGATTAGTAATCTGTACAATGTATCATCCAGTATCAGTCACTGTGATAGATCTGGTGTAGTATAAGACTGTCTAGTCTGAGGTTACACTGTCTAATATTACACAGGATTAGTAATCTGTACAATGTATCATCCAGTATCAGTCACTGTGATAGATCTGGTGTAGTATAAGACTGTCTAGTCTGAGGTTACACTGCCTAATATTACACAGGATTAGTAATCTGTACAATGTATCATCCAGTATCAGTCACTGTGATAGATCTGGTGTAGTATAAAACTGTCTAGTCTGAGGTTACACTGCCTAATATTACACAGGATTAGTAATCTGTACAATGTATCATCCAGTATCAGTCACTGTGATAGATCTGGTGTAGTATAAAACTGTCTAGTCTGAGGTTACACTGCCTAATATTACACAGGATTAGTAATCTGTACAATGTATCATCCAGTATCAGTCACTGTGATAGATCTGGTGTAGTATAAGACTGTCTAGTCTGAGGTTACACTGCCTAATATTACACAGGATTAGTAATCTGTACAATGTATCATCCAGTATCAGTCACTGTGATAGATCTGGTGTAGTATAAGACTGTCTAGTCTGAGGTTACACTGCCTAATATTACACAGGATTAGTAATCTGTACAATGTATCATCCAGTATCAGTCACTGTGATAGATCTGGTGTAGTATAAGACTGTCTAGTGTAACATTTAGTCCGGATCAGTATTTCACTGTCTTCTGTCTCTACAGGTAAACCTTCAATATGTGGAGATAAAATCTCTGCAGGAAGAACTTCAGAAGCTTCGTGACCTGTTACAGCAGAACGACCGGGATTGTGTCCTGAGACGAGCGGTCGCTGACCGGGACGAGGCCATCATCAAGTGAGTCACAGTCAGCAGTCACTACGCTACAGCGAGCGGAATAATGAAGACTGAGAGCAGGGGGGTAGCAGATCTGGGTGGGGAAGGGGGTCTCTGCTGGATGGGGGAGGGTCTCTGGTTGTGGGGTCTCTGGATGGGGGAGGGTCTCTAGTTGGGGGGGGTCTCTGCTGGATGGGGGAGGGTCTCTAGTTGGGGGGGGGGTCTCTGCTGGATGGGGAGGGTCTCTAGTTGGGGGGGGAGTCTCTGCTGGATGGGGGAGGGTCTCTAGTTGGGGGGTCTCTGCTGGATGGGGAGGGTCTCTGGTTGGGGGGTCTCTGCTGGATGGGGGATGCTCTCTGGTTGTGGGGTCTCTGGATGGGGGAGGGTCTCTAGTTGGGGGGGGTCTCTGCTGGATGGGGGAGGGTCTCTAGTTGGGGGGGGGGGTCTCTGCTGGATGGGGAGGGTCTCTAGTTGGGGGGGGAGTCTCTGCTGGATGGGGGAGGGTCTCTGGTTGGAGGGGGGGGGGTCTCTGCTGGATGGGGGAGGGTCTCTAGTTGGGGGGGTCTCTACTGGATGGGGGAGGGTCTCTAGTTGGGGGGGTCTCTGCTGGATGGGGGAGGGTCTCTAGTTGGGGGGTCTCTGCTGGATGGGGGAGGGTCTCTAGTTGGGGGGTCTCTGCTGGATGGGGGAGGGTCTCTAGTTGGGGGGTCTCTGCTGGATGGGGGAGGGTCTCTAGTTGGGGGGGTCTCTGCTGGATGGGGTAGGGTCTCTAGTTGGGGGGGGGGTCTCTAGTTGGGGGGGGGTCTCTGCTGGATGGGGGAGGGTCTCTAGTTGGGGGGTCTCTGCTGGATGGGGAGGGTCTCTAGTTGGGGGGGTCTCTGCTGGATGGGGGAGGGTCTCTAGTTGGGGGGTCTCTGTATGGGGGGGTCTCTAGTTGGGGGGGGGTCTCTAGTTGGGGGGGGTCTCTGCTGGATGGGGGAGGGTCTCTAGTTGGGGGGTCTCTGCTGTATGGGGGGGTCTCTAGTTGGGGGGGGTCTCTGCTGGATGGGGGAGGGTCTCTAGTTGGGGGGAGGGTCTCTAGTTGGGGGGTCTCTGCTGGATGGGGGGGGTCTCTAGTTGGGGGGGGTCTCTGCTGGATGGGGGAGGGTCTCTAGTTGGGGGGAGGGTCTCTAGTTGGGGGGTCTCTGCTGGATGGGGGGGTCTCTAGTTGGGGGTCTCTGCTGGATGGGGGGGTCTCTGCTGGATGGGGGGGGGTCTCTAGTTGGGGGGGTCTCTGCTGGATGGGGGAGGGTCTCTAGTTGGGGGGGTCTCTGCTGGATGGGGGAGGGTCTCTAGTTGGGGGGTCTCTGCTGGATGGGGGAGGGTCTCTAGTTGGGGGGTCTCTGCTGGATGGGGGAGGGTCTCTAGTTGGGGGGTCTCTGCTGGATGGGGGAGGGTCTCTAGTTGGGGGGTCTCTGCTGGATGGGGGAGGGTCTCTAGTTGGGGGGTCTCTGCTGGATGGGGGAGGGTCTCTAGTTGGGGGGTCTCTGCTGGATGGGGGAGGGTCTCTAGTTGGGGGGTCTCTGCTGGATGGGGGAGGGTCTCTAGTTGGGGGGGGTCTCTGCTGGATGGGGGAGGGTCTCTAGTTGGGGGGGGTCTCTGCTGGATGGGGGAGGGTCTCTAGTTGGGGGGGGTCTCTAGTTGGGGGGGGTCTCTAGTTGGGGGGGTCTCTAGTTGGGGGGGGTCTCTAGTTGGGGGGGTCTCTAGTTGGGGGGGGTCTCTAGTTGGGGGGGGTCTCTGCTGGATGGGGGAGGGTCTCTAGTTGGGGGGTCTCTGCTGGATGGGGAGGGTCTCTAGTTGGGGGGTCTCTGCTGGATGGGGGAGGGTCTCTAGTTGGGGGGTCTCTAGTTGGGGGGTCTCTGCTGTATGGGGGGGGTCTCTAGTTGGGGGGGGGGGTCTCTAGTTGGGGGGGGTCTCTGCTGGATGAGGGAGGGTCTCTAGTTGGGGGGGTCTCTGCTGTATGGGGGGGTCTCTAGTTGGGGGGGGTCTCTGCTGGATGGGGGAGGGTCTCTAGTTGGGGGGAGGGTCTCTAGTTGGGGGGAGGGTCTCTAGTTGGGGGGAGGGTCTCTAGTTGGGGGGAGGGTCTCTAGTTGGGGGGTCTCTGCTGGATGGGGGAGGGTCTCTAGTTGGGGGGAGGGTCTCTAGTTGGGGGGAGGGTCTCTAGTTGGGGGGTCTCTGCTGGATGGGGAGGGTCTCTAGTTGGGGGGTCTCTGCTGGGTGGGGGAGGGTCTCTAGTTGGGGGGTCTCTGCTGGATGGGGGGGTCTCTGCTGGATGGGGGAGTGTCTCTAGTTGGGGGGAGGGTCTCTAGTTGGGGGGAGGGTCTCTAGTTGGGGGGAGGGTCTCTAGTTGGGGGGAGGGTCTCTAGTTGGGGGGTCTCTGCTGGATGGGGGAGGGTCTCTAGTTGGGGGGAGGGTCTCTAGTTGGGGGGAGGGTCTCTAGTTGGGGGGAGGGTCTCTAGTTGGGGGGTCTCTGCTGGATGGGGAGGGTCTCTAGTTGGGGGGTCTCTGCTGGATGGGGGAGGGTCTCTAGTTGGGGGGTCTCTGCTGGATGGGGAGGGTCTCTAGTTGGGGGGTCTCTGCTGGATGGGGGGGGGTCTCTAGTTGGGGGGGGGGGTCTCTGCTGGATGGGGGAGGGTCTCTAGTTGGGGGGAGGGTCTCTAGTTGGGGGGTCTCTAGTTGGGGGGTCTCTGTATGGGGGGGGTCTCTAGTTGGGGGGGGGGGGTCTCTAGTTGGGGGGGGTCTCTGCTGGATGGGGGAGGGTCTCTAGTTGGGGGGTCTCTGCTGTATGGGGGGGTCTCTAGTTGGGGGGGGGTCTCTGCTGGATGGGGGAGGGTCTCTAGTTGGGGGGAGGGTCTCTAGTTGGGGGGAGGGTCTCTAGTTGGGGGGTCTCTGCTGGATGGGGGGGGGTCTCTAGTTGGGGGTCTCTGCTGGATGGGGGGGTCTCTGCTGGATGGGGGGGTCTCTAGTTGGGGGGGTCTCTACTGGATGGGGGAGGGTCTCTAGTTGGGGGGGTCTCTGCTGGATGGGGGAGGGTCTCTAGTTGGGGGGTCTCTGCTGGATGGGGGAGGGTCTCTAGTTGGGGGGTCTCTGCTGGATGGGGGAGGGTCTCTAGTTGGGGGGTCTCTGCTGGATGGGGGAGGGTCTCTAGTTGGGGGGTCTCTGCTGGATGGGGGAGGGTCTCTAGTTGGGGGGGTCTCTGCTGGATGGGGTAGGGTCTCTAGTTGGGGGGGGGTCTCTAGTTGGGGGGGGTCTCTGCTGGATGGGGGAGGGTCTCTAGTTGGGGGGTCTCTGCTGGATGGGGAGGGTCTCTAGTTGGGGGGTCTCTGCTGGATGGGGGAGGGTCTCTAGTTGGGGGGGTCTCTGTATGGGGGGGGTCTCTAGTTGGGGGGGGGGTCTCTAGTTGGGGGGGGTCTCTGCTGGATGGGGGAGGGTCTCTAGTTGGGGGGTCTCTGCTGTATGGGGGGGGTCTCTAGTTGGGGGGGGTCTCTGCTGGATGGGGGAGGGTCTCTAGTTGGGGGGAGGGTCTCTAGTTGGGGGGTCTCTGCTGGATGGGGGGGGTCTCTAGTTGGGGGGGGTCTCTGCTGGATGGGGGAGGGTCTCTAGTTGGGGGGAGGGTCTCTAGTTGGGGGGTCTCTGCTGGATGGGGGGGGTCTCTAGTTGGGGGTCTCTGCTGGATGGGGGGGTCTCTGCTGGATGGGGGGGGTCTCTAGTTGGGGGGGTCTCTACTGGATGGGGGAGGGTCTCTAGTTGGGGGGGTCTCTGCTGGATGGGGGAGGGTCTCTAGTTGGGGGGTCTCTGCTGGATGGGGGAGGGTCTCTAGTTGGGGGGTCTCTGCTGGATGGGGGAGGGTCTCTAGTTGGGGGGTCTCTGCTGGATGGGGGAGGGTCTCTAGTTGGGGGGTCTCTGCTGGATGGGGGAGGGTCTCTAGTTGGGGGGTCTCTGCTGGATGGGGGAGGGTCTCTAGTTGGGGGGTCTCTGCTGGATGGGGGAGGGTCTCTAGTTGGGGGGGGTCTCTGCTGGATGGGGGAGGGTCTCTAGTTGGGGGGGTCTCTGCTGGATGGGGGAGGGTCTCTAGTTGGGAGGGTCTCTAGTTGGGGGGGGTCTCTAGTTGGGGGGGGTCTCTAGTTGGGGGGGGGTCTCTAGTTGGGGGGGGTCTCTGCTGGATGGGGGAGGGTCTCTAGTTGGGGGGTCTCTGCTGGATGGGGAGGGTCTCTAGTTGGGGGGTCTCTGCTGGATGGGGGAGGGTCTCTAGTTGGGGGGTCTCTAGTTGGGGGGTCTCTGCTGTATGGGGGGGGTCTCTAGTTGGGGGGGGGGGGTCTCTGCTGGATGAGGGAGGGTCTCTAGTTGGGGGTCTCTGCTGTATGGGGGGGGTCTCTAGTTGGGGGGGGTCTCTGCTGGATGGGGGAGGGTCTCTAGTTGGGGGGAGGGTCTCTAGTTGGGGGGAGGGGTCTCTAGTTGGGGGGTCTCTGCTGGATGGGGGAGGGTCTCTAGTTGGGGGGAGGGTCTCTAGTTGGGGGGAGGGTCTCTAGTTGGGGGGTCTCTGCTGGATGGGGAGGGTCTCTAGTTGGGGGGTCTCTGCTGGATGAGGGAGGGTCTCTAGTTGGGGGGTCTCTGCTGTATGGGGGGGTCTCTAGTTGGGGGGTCTCTGCTGGATGGGGGGGGGTCTCTAGTTGGGGGGGGGGGTCTCTGCTGGATGGGGGGAGGGTCTCTAGTTGGGGGGAGGGTCTCTAGTTGGGGGGTCTCTAGTTGGGGGGTCTCTGTATGGGGGGGTCTCTAGTTGGGGGGGGGGGTCTCTAGTTGGGGGGGGTCTCTGCTGGATGGGGGAGGGTCTCTAGTTGGGGGGTCTCTGCTGTATGGGGGGGTCTCTAGTTGGGGGGGGGTCTCTGCTGGATGGGGGAGGGTCTCTAGTTGGGGGGAGGGTCTCTAGTTGGGGGGTCTCTGCTGGATGGGGGGGGTCTCTAGTTGGGGGGTCTCTGCTGGATGGGGGGGGTCTCTAGTTGGGGGTCTCTGCTGGATGGGGGGGGTCTCTGCTGGATGGGGGGGGGTCTCTAGTTGGGGGGGTCTCTACTGGATGGGGGAGGGTCTCTAGTTGGGGGGGTCTCTGCTGGATGGGGGAGGGTCTCTAGTTGGGGGGTCTCTGCTGGATGGGGGAGGGTCTCTAGTTGGGGGGTCTCTGCTGGATGGGGGAGGGTCTCTAGTTGGGGGGTCTCTGCTGGATGGGGGAGGGTCTCTAGTTGGGGGGGTCTCTGCTGGATGGGGGAGGGTCTCTAGTTGGGGGGTCTCTGCTGGATGGGGGAGGGTCTCTAGTTGGGGGGGGGGGTCTCTGCTGGATGGGGGAGGGTCTCTAGTTGGGGGGGTCTCTAGTTGGGGGGGGGTCTCTAGTTGGGGGGGGTCTCTGCTGGATGGGGGAGGGTCTCTAGTTGGGGGGTCTCTGCTGGATGGGGAGGGTCTCTAGTTGGGGGGTCTCTGCTGGATGGGGGAGGGTCTCTAGTTGGGGGGTCTCTAGTTGGGGGGTCTCTGCTGTATGGGGGGGTCTCTAGTTGGGGGGGGGGTCTCTAGTTGGGGGGGGTCTCTGCTGGATGGGGGAGGGTCTCTAGTTGGGGGGTCTCTGCTGTATGGGGGGGTCTCTAGTTGGGGGGGGGTCTCTGCTGGATGGGGGAGGGTCTCTAGTTGGGGGGAGGGTCTCTAGTTGGGGGGAGGGTCTCTAGTTGGGGGGAGGGTCTCTAGTTGGGGGGAGGGTCTCTAGTTGGGGGGTCTCTGCTGGATGGGGGGGTCTCTAGTTGGGGGGGGTCTCTGCTGGATGGGGGAGGGTCTCTAGTTGGGGGGAGGGTCTCTAGTTGGGGGGTCTCTGCTGGATGGGGAGGGTCTCTAGTTGGGGGGTCTCTGCTGGATGGGGGAGGGTCTCTAGTTGGGGGGTCTCTGCTGGATGGGGGGGTCTCTGCTGGATGGGGGAGGGTTTCTAGTTGGGGGGTCTCTGCTGGATGGGGAGGGTCTCTAGTTGGGGGGTCTCTGCTGGATGGGGGGGTCTCTGCTGGATGGGGGAGGGTCTCTAGTTGGGGGGTCTCTGCTGGATGGGGGGGGTGTCTCTAGTTGGGGGGGGGTCTCTGCTGGATGGGGGAGGGTCTCTAGTTGGGGGGGGGTCTCTAGTTGGGGGGTCTCTGCTGGATGGGGGGGGGTCTCTAGTTGGGGGGTCTCTGCTGGATGGGGGAGGGTCTCTGCTGGATGGGGGAGGGTCTCTAGTTGGGGGGTCTCTGCTGGATGGGGGGGGGGGTCTCTAGTTGGGGGGGTCTCTGCTGGATGGGGGAGGGTCTCTAGTTGGGGGGAGGGTCTCTAGTTGGGGGGTCTCTGCTGGATGGGGAGGGTCTCTAGTTGGGGGGTCTCTGCTGGATGGGGAGGGTCTCTAGTTGGGGGGTCTCTGCTGGATGGGGGGGGTCTCTGCTGGATGGGGGAGGGTCTCTAGTTGGGGGGTCTCTGCTGGATGGGGGGGGTCTCTGCTGGATGGGGGAGGGTCTCTAGTTGGGGGGTCTCTGCTGGATGGGGGGGGTCTCTGCTGGATGGGGGAGGGTCTCTAGTTGGGGGGTCTCTGCTGGATGGGGGAGGGTCTCTAGTTGGGGGGTCTCTGCTGGATGGGGAGGGTCTCTAGTTGGGGGGTCTCTGCTGGATGGGGGAGGGTCTCTAGTTGGGGGGTCTCTGCTGGATGGGGGAGGGTCTCTAGTTGGGGGGTCTCTGCTGGATGGGGAGGGTCTCTAGTTGGGGGGTCTCTGCTGGATGGGGGAGGGTCTCTAGTTGGGGGGGGTCTCTAGTTGGGGGGAGGGTCTCTAGTTGGGGGGGGTCTCTGCTGGATGGGGAGGGTCTCTAGTTGGGGGGTCTCTGCTGGATGGGGGGGGTCTCTGCTGGATGGGGGAGGGTCTCTAGTTGGGGGGTCTCTGCTGGATGGGGGGGGGGTCTCTGCTGGATGGGGGAGGGTCTCTAGTTGGGGGGTCTCTGCTGGATGGGGGGGTCTCTGCTGGATGGGGGAGGGTCTCTAGTTGGGGGGTCTCTGCTGGATGGGGGAGGGTCTCTAGTTGGGGGGTCTCTGCTGGATGGGGAGGGTCTCTAGTTGGGGGGTCTCTGCTGGATGGGGGAGGGTCTCTAGTTGGGGGGTCTCTAGTTGGGGGGTCCTGTGGTGATGAGGACTCTTGCTCTTACCTGAATGTGATCTCTGCAGGAAGGGAGAACTAGAGCTGGAGTTGGCGAAATGTCGTTTGGAGAAAGAGTCGATGAGCCGACAACTGCTGAGCGCGGTGGAGCAGAAGGTGTTACTGAGCCAGGAGCTGGAGGCGTGGCAGGTGAGAGCGCGGTGGGCGGGACCCGGATTATTCTAGCACCCGCCCCCACTCCTCTGCTTCGGCCTGCGGGGGTCGCCACGCACGACCACCAGACACTGAGCAACACGGTGACGTCACATCCTGACCACATCTGGGTACAGTGTGTAGCGCCCCCCAGAGACCAAAGTGGAAATGAGTGAATATTGGCTATTACCGGAATAATCCAATAGGTAGTGGTTGGGCTTAAGAAAAAAAAAAAATGGGCCATAACACCCCCCAATACTGGCGGCCCCCGATCTAACGGGCTGGGGGGAAATATGGCTGCTTAACGACGCGAGAGGTCTGTTCACAGGTTCAGGATTCACCGCTCCGGTGCCTGGTCAGGGGTATAGGGGCAGTTGTATGGCTGTACGCGGTCAGGGGTATAGGGGCAGTTGTATGGCTGTACGCGGTCAGGGGTATAGGGGCAGTTGTATGGCTGTACGCGGTCAGGGGTATAGGGACAGTTGTATGGCTGCAGGGCTGTACGTGGTCAGGGGTATAGGGGCAGTTGTATGGCTGCAGGGCTGTACGCGGTCAGGGGTATAGGGGCAGTTGTATGGCTGCAGGGCTGTACGCGGTCAGGGGTATAGGGGCAGTTGTATGGCTGCAGGGCTGTACGTGGTAAGGGGTATAGGGGCAGTTGTATGGCTGCAGGGCTGTACGCGGTCAGGGGTATAGGAGCAGTTGTATGGCTGCAGGGTTGTACGTGGTCAGGGGTATAGGGGCAGTTGTATGGCTGCAGGGTTGTACGTGGTCAGGGGTATAGGGGCAGTTGTATGGCTGCAGGGCTGTACGCGGTCAGGGGTATAGGGGCAGTTGTATGGCTGCAGGGTTGTACGTGGTCAGGGGTATAGGGGCAGTTGTATGGCTGCAGGGCTGTACGTGGTCAGGGGTATAGGGGCAGTTGTATGGCTGCAGGGCTGTACGCGGTCAGGGGTATAGGAGCAGTTGTATGGCTGCAGGGTTGTACGCGGTCAGGGGTATAGGGGCAGTTGTATGGCTGCAGGGTTGTACGTGGTCAGGGGTATAGGGGCAGTTGTATGGCTGCAGGGTTGTACGCGGTCAGGGGTATAGGGGCAGTTGTATGGCTGCAGGGCTGTACGCGGTCAGGGGTATAGGGGCAGTTGTATGGCTGCAGGGCTGTACGCGGTCAGGGGTATAGGGGCAGTTGTATGGCTGCAGGGCTGTACGTGGTAAGGGGTATAGGGGCAGTTGTATGGCTGCAGGGCTGTACGCGGTCAGGGGTATAGGAGCAGTTGTATGGCTGCAGGGCTGTACGCGGTCAGGGGTATAGGGGCAGTTGTATGGCTGCAGGGCTGTACGTGGTCAGGGGTATAGGGGCAGTTGTATGGCTGCAGGGTTGTACGTGGTCAGGGGTATAGGGGCAGTTGTATGGCTGCAGGGCTGTACGCGGTCAGGGGTATAGGGGCAGTTGTATGGCTGCAGGGTTGTACGCGGTCAGGGGTATAGGGGCAGTTGTATGGCTGCAGGGCTGTACGTGGTCAGGGGTATAGGGGCAGTTGTATGGCTGCAGGGCTGTACGCGGTCAGGGGTATAGGGGCAGTTGTATGGCTGCAGGGTTGTACGCGGTCAGGGGTATAGGGGCAGTTGTATGGCTGCAGGGCTGTACGTGGTCAGGGGTATAGGGGCAGTTGTATGGCTGCAGGGTTGTACGTGGTCAGGGGTATAGGGGCAGTTGTATGGCTGCAGGGTTGTACGTGGTCAGGGGTATAGGGGCAGTTGTATGGCTGCAGGGTTGTACGCGGTCAGGGGTATAGGGGCAGTTGTATGGCTGCAGGGCTGTACGCGGTCAGGGGTGGAGCCGGGGCAGTTGTATGGCTGCAGGGCTGTACGCGGTCAGGGGTATAGGAGCAGTTGTATGGCTGCAGGGTTGTACGTGGTCAGGGGTATAGGGGCAGTTGTATGGCTGCAGGGCTGTACGTGGTCAGGGGTATAGGGGCAGTTGTATGGCTGCAGGGTTGTACGTGGTCAGGGATATAGGGGTAGTTGTATGGCTGCAGGGCTGTACGTGGTCAGGGGTATAGGGGCAGTTGTATGGCTGCAGGGTTGTACGCGGTCAGGGGTATAGGGGCAGTTGTATGGCTGCAGGGCTGTACGCGGTCAGGGGTATAGGGGCAGTTGTATGGCTGCAGGGCTGTACGCGGTCAGGGGTGGAGCCGGGCAGTTGTATGGCTGCAGGGTTGTACGCGGTCAGGGGTATAGGGGCAGTTGTATGGCTGCAGGGTTGTACGTGGTCAGGGGTATAGGGGCAGTTGTATGGCTGCAGGGTTGTACGTGCTCAGGGGTATAGGGGCAGTTGTATGGCTGCAGGGTTGTACGTGCTCAGGGGTATAGGGGCAGTTGTATGGCTGCAGGGTTGTACGTGGTCAGGGGTATAGGGGCAGTTGTATGGCTGCAGGGCTGTACGCGGTCAGGGGTGGAGCCGGGGCAGTTGTATGGCTGCAGGGCTGTACGCGGTCAGGGGTATAGGAGCAGTTGTATGGCTGCAGGGTTGTACGTGGTCAGGGGTATAGGAGCAGTTGTATGGCTGCAGGGCTGTACGCGGTCAGGGGTATAGGAGCAGTTGTATGGCTGCAGGGTTGTACGTGGTCAGGGGTATAGGGGCAGTTGTATGGCTGCAGGGCTGTACGCGGTCAGGGGTATAGGGGCAGTTGTATGGCTGCAGGGCTGTACGCGGTCAGGGGTATAGGAGCAGTTGTATGGCTGCAGGGCTGTACGTGGTCAGGGGTGGAGCCGGGGCAGTTGTATGGCTGCAGGGCTGTACGCGGTCAGGGGTATAGGGGCAGTTGTATGGCTGCAGGGCTGTACGTGGTCAGGGGTATAGGGGCAGTTGTATGGCTGTACGCGGTCAGGGGTATAGGGGCAGTTGTATGGCTGCAGGGCTGTACGCGGTCAGGGGTATAGGGGCAGTTGTATGGCTGCAGGGTTGTACGCGGTCAGGGGTATAGGGGCAGTTGTATGGCTGCAGGGCTGTACGCGGTCAGGGGTATAGGGGCAGTTGTATGGCTGCAGGGTTGTACGCGGTCAGGGGTATAGGGGCAGTTGTATGGCTGCAGGGTTGTACGCGGTCAGGGGTATAGGGGCAGTTGTATGGCTGCAGGGCTGTACGCGGTCAGGGGTATAGGGGCAGTTGTATGGCTGCAGGGTTGTACGTGGTCAGGGGTATAGGGGTGGAGCCGGGGCAGTTGTATGGCTGCAGGGTTGTACGTGGTCAGGGGTATAGGAGCAGTTGTATGGCTGCAGGGCTGTACGTGGTCAGGGGTATAGGGGCAGTTGTATGGCTGCAGGGTTGTACGCTGTCAGGGGTATAGGGGCAGTTGTATGGCTGCAGGGTTGTACGCGGTCAGGGGTATAGGAGCAGTTGTATGGCTGCAGGGCTGTACGCGGTCAGGGGTATAGGGGCAGTTGTATGGCTGCAGGGTTGTACGCGGTCAGGGGTATAGGGGCAGTTGTATGGCTGCAGGGCTGTACGCGGTCAGGGGTATAGGGGCAGTTGTATGGCTGCAGGGCTGTACGCGGTCAGGGGTATAGGGGCAGTTGTATGGCTGCAGGGCTGTACGCGGTCAGGGGTATAGGGGCAGTTGTATGGCTGCAGGGCTGTACGCGGTCAGGGGTATAGGGGCAGTTGTATGGCTGCAGGGTTGTACGTGGTCAGGGGTATAGGGGCAGTTGTATGGCTGCAGGGTTGTACGCTGTCAGGGGTATAGGGGCAGTTGTATGGCTGCAGGGTTGTACGCTGTCAGGGGTATAGGGGCAGTTGTATGGCTGCAGGGTTGTACGCGGTCAGGGGTATAGGGGCAGTTGTATGGCTGCAGGGCTGTACGCGGTCAGGGGTATAGGGGCAGTTGTATGGCTGCAGGGTTGTACGCTGTCAGGGGTATAGGGGCAGTTGTATGGCTGCAGGGTTGTACGCTGTCAGGGGTATAGGGGCAGTTGTATGGCTGCAGGGTTGTACGCGGTCAGGGGTATAGGGGCAGTTGTATGGCTGCAGGGCTGTACGCGGTCAGGGGTATAGGGGCAGTTGTATGGCTGCAGGGTTGTACGCTGTCAGGGGTATAGGGGCAGTTGTATGGCTGCAGGGCTGTACGCGGTCAGGGGTATAGGGGCAGTTGTATGGCTGCAGGGCTGTACGTGGTCAGGGGTATAGGGGCAGTTGTATGGCTGCAGGGTTGTACGTGGTCAGGGGTATAGGGGCAGTTGTATGGCTGCAGGGTTGTACGCTGTCAGGGGTATAGGGGCAGTTGTATGGCTGCAGGGTTGTACGCGGTCAGGGGTATAGGGGCAGTTGTATGGCTGCAGGGCTGTACGCGGTCAGGGGTATAGGGGCAGTTGTATGGCTGCAGGGCTGTACGTGGTCAGGGGTATAGGGGCAGTTGTATGGCTGCAGGGTTGTACGTGGTCAGGGGTATAGGGGCAGTTGTGACAGGGTTAGACAGTAACAGCCCCCACCTTCCTACAGGCCATGTGTTTCCTAGCGCCCTCTGCTGACCTGCGGGGGGCAGTATATGGAGGGTCTCCGCCTGCTGATCCTTGTGGTTCTTCTCTGTACAGGACGATATGCAGATTGTTATCAGTCAGCAGCTGAAGACCCAGAGAGAGCAGGAGAGAACGTGCGAGAGCGCCCCCAGCAGGAGAGACAGCCGCCGGAGACCTCCCGAGGGGGGCAGCGGGGTCTTCTCCTTCTTCAAGAGGATCTAAGAGCTGATGTGGCCCCGCCCTGAGCAATTCAGGGGCCCGAGCCTCAGAACTAGACGCTCACCCAGAGGGTGACCCATAAGCTTGTCCTTCAGCAGGTGACCCGGACTACTGCCCCCCACAGGACACAGCGGGCACTGCATGATACTCCCTGTTATATTGTGGCCTCTGCTGTATCACCCTGCAGGGGGCGGAGCTCACCCCATGTTACATATAGCACTGTATATATCACCCTGCAGGGGGAGGAGCTCACCCCATGTTACATATAGCACTGTATATATCACCCTGCAGGGGGAGGAGCTCACCCCATGTTACATATAGCACTGTATATAACACCCTGCAGGGGGAGGAGCTCACCCCATGTTACATATAGCACTGTATATAACACCCTGCAGGGGGAGGAGCTCACCCCATGTTACATATAGCACTGTATATAACACCCTGCAGGGGGAGGAGCTCACCCCATGTTACATATAGCACTGTATATATCACCCTGCAGGGGGAGGAGCTCACCCCATGTTACATATAGCACTGTATATATCACCCTGCAGGGGGAGGAGCTCACCCCATGTTACATATGGCACTGTGTACATAACACGTAGCTAACAGCACGTTACATATGGCACTGTATATAACACCCTGCAGGGGGAGGAGATAACAGCATGTTACATATGGCCCTGTATATAACACCATGCAGAGGGAGGAGCTAACAGCACGTTACATATGGCACTGTATATAACACCCTGCAGGGGGAGGAGCTAACAGCACGTTACATATGGCCCTGTATATAACACCCTGCAGAGGGAGGAGCTAACAGCATGTTACATGTAGCACTGTATATAACACCCTGCAGGGGGAGGAGCTAACAGCACGTTACATATGGCACTGTATATAACACCCTGCAGGGGGAGGAGATAACAGCATGTTACATATGGCCCTGTATATAACACCATGCAGAGGGAGGAGCTGACTGGCCCTGTATATAACACCCTGCAGGGGGAGGAGCTGGGTCTATAGGCTGTGTATATAGTTGGGGCCTATACTCTCTGTATATACTGTCCATTATGTATATAAATAAAGGCTTATTTTGAAATGTCTCAGTCTCCGCCTTATAAGAAGAGGTGTGGGGGGAGGGGAAGGCTGCTGGGGTGCAGGTATACAGATACAGTATATATATACAGAGTATATAGGATAAGAGAATCCCAAAATAGTCTCACCCGGGGATAGTCCCTGTTAGGTCGGGTTCACACTACTGTTTGTGTCCTTTTATGTAGACCTCAGTGTTACATGTACCGGACAGTAAATGAGGGCGAGGACCGAGTGACCGACCGCCGCCCATAGACCTCAGTGTTACATATACCGGACAGTAAATGAGGGCGAGGACCGAGTGACCGACCGCCGCCCATAGACCTCAGTGTTACATATACCGGACAGTAAATGAGGGCGAGGACCGAGTGACCGACCGCCGCCCATAGACCTCAGTGTTACATATACCGGACAGTAAATGAGGGCGAGGACCGAGTGACCGACCGCCGCCCATAGACCTCAGTGTTACATGTACCGGACAGTAAATGAGGGCGAGGACCGAGTGACCGACCGCCGCCCATAGACCTCAGTGTTACATGTACCGGACAGTAAATGAGGGCGAGGACCGAGTGACCGACCGCCGCCCATAGACCTCAGTGTTACATGTACCGGACAGTAAATGAGGGCGAGGACCGAGTGACCGACCGCCACCCATAGACCTCAGTGTTACATGTACCGGACAGTAAATGAGGGCGAGGACCGAGTGACCGACCGCCACCCATAGACCTCAGTGTTACATGTACCGGACAGTAAATGAGGGCGAGGACCGAGTGACCGACCGCCACCCATAGACCTCAGTGTTACATGTACCGGACAGTAAATGAGGGCGAGGACCGAGTGACCGCCCGCCGCCCATAGACCTCAGTGTTACATGTACCGGACAGTAAATGAGGGCGAGGACCGAGTGACCGACCGCCGCCCATAGACCTCAGTGTTACATGTACCGGACAGTAAATGAGGGCGAGGACCGAGTGACCGACCGCCGCCCATAGACCTCAGTGTTACATGTACCGGACAGTAAATGAGGGCGAGGACCGAGTGACCGCCCGCCGCCCATAGACCTCAGTGTTACATGTACCGGACAGTAAATGAGGGCGAGGACCGAGTGACCGACCGCCGCCCATAGACCTCAGTGTTACATGTACCGGACATGGGGGTAACCGGACACTAAAGGGGAACAGATAAAATCCCAATGAAATGAAATTGTGAGGAACCTGCCAGTGTCTGCTGCTAAAATCTATAACGGACATTAGCCACGGACACCAACAGTAGTGTGAACGCCGCCTTACTGCAGCAGAGAATCCAATACTAATAGAAAGAGACATCGCAGTGACAGCAGGAACATCCAGGCGGAGCAGATAGTAGGAGGAGATGACAACTTCAGGAGCATGTAGTCCTGTGTGCGGAGTGTCTGCGCTCGGCCTGGTGTAGATTATACAGCCTGACCGCGGGGGGGGGGTCTCCCATAGCTCCTTCTCACACTTGGGGGGCAGCAGTCGGTCACTGACAGGACTGCCCGGTGCTATCACGTCTCATACATGGGGTGGGAGATGTTCTCCAGCATGGAGGTCACCACGGACAGTGTCCTTCTGTCACCCTTCACCTGTACTGGGCCCAGGGGCCCCGAGGAGAGAGCCGGCCCTTCTAACCAGCCTGACAAGTCTATTCCTGTCCCTGGCTGGTATACAGCGCCCCCCGCAGGCCACTCCGGAGAAGATGGAAAAGGCCCTAAGAAGTGGCCCCCGGACCCCACAGGCCCTAAGAAGTGGCCCCCGGACCCCACAGACCCTAAGAAGTGGCCCCCGGACCCCACAGGCCCTAAGAAGTGGCCCCCGGACCCCACAGGCCCTAAGAAGTGGCCCCCGGACCCCACAGGCCCTAAGAAGTGGCCCCCGGACCCCACAGACCCTAAGAAGTGGCCCCCGGACCCCACAGACCCTAAGAAGTGGCCCCCGGACCCCACAGACCCTAAGAAGTGGCCCCCGAACCCCACAGACCCTAAGAAGTGGCCCCCGGACCCCACAGACCCTAAGAAGTGGCCCCCGGACCCCACAGACCCTAAGAAGTGGCCCCCGGACCCCACAGACCCTAAGAAGTGGCCCCCGGACCCCACAGACCCTCAGCCTCCTGAGCAGGTAGAGCCCGCTGTGGCCCTTACAGTGCAGCACCTCCAGGTGATCGGCCCTCTCCAGCTTATTATTGGGGCCTGCGCACCCCGGTACTTCTAGGTCCTGACTATCTCACTGCCCCTCCAGCTTATACCCTAATACACACTATAGTAAGCCGGCTCTTCTCTCCTTGTTCGGGGGTTATTTTGGAGGCGGTACCGGGAGATGGCGGATATGGTCCGGGCGGGAGTTGTGGCTGCGCTGAGGGACATCCGGGGTCAGCGGCCGGGCAGACATGAGGAGATTAGTGGCGGACTGTCCGGGGAGGAGACAAGAGGAGAGGAAGAGGAGGAGACCGGGAGGTGAGGGGGCCGGAGACCGGGAGACACCGGGAGATAAGGGGGCAGAAGACCGGGAGGTGAGGGGCCGGAGACCGGGAGATAAGGGGGCAGAAGACCAGGAGACACCGGGAGGTAAGGGGGCAGAGGACCGGGAGGTGAGGGGCCGGAGACCGGGAGATAAGGGGGCAGAAGACCAGGAGACACCGGGAGGTAAGGGGGCAGAGGACCGGGAGGTGAGGGGGCCGGAGACCGGGAGACACCGGGAGGTAAGGGGGCAGAGGACCGGGAGACACCGGGAGGTAAGGGGGGCAGAGGACCGGGAGGTGAGGGGGCAGAGGACCGGGAGACACCGGGAGGTAAGGGGGGCATAGGACCGGGGGGCATAGGACCGGGAGACACCGGGAGGTAAGGGGGCAGAGGACCGGGAGGTGAGGGGGCAGAGGACCGGGAGACACCGGGAGGTAAGGGGGGCAGAGGACCGGGAGGTGAGGGGGCAGAGGACCGGGAGACACCGGGAGGTAAGGGGGCAGAGGACCGGGAGGTGAGGGGGCAGAGGACCGGGAGACACCGGGAGGTAAGGGGGGCAGAGGACCGGGAGACACTGCTTATAGGTGATCCTCCTCCTCAGTGTACATGGAGATCCCCTCTGATTATAGGTGATCCTCCTCCTCAGTGTACATAGAGATCTCCTCTGATTATAGGTGATCCTCCTCCTCAGTGTACATAGAGATCTCCTCTGATTATAGGTGATCCTCCTCCTCAGTGTACATGGAGATCTCCTCTGATTATAGGTGATCCTCCTCCTCAGTGTACATGGAGATCCCCTCTGATTATAGGTGATCCTCCTCCTCAGTATACATGGAGATCTCCTCTGATTATAGGTGATCCTCCTCCTCAGTGTACATGGAGATCTCCTCTGATTATAGGTGATCCTCCTCCTCAGTGTACATGGAGATCTCCTCTGATTATAGGTGATCCTCCTCCTCAGGGTACATGGAGATCTCCTCTGATTATAGGTGATCCTCCTCCTCAGGGTACATGGAGATCTCCTCTGATTATAGGTGATCCTCCTCAGTGTACATGGAGATCTCCTCTGATTATAGGTGATCCTCCTCCTCAGTGTACATGGAGATCTCCTCTGATTATAGGTGATCCTCCTCCTCAGTGTACATGGAGATCTCCTCTGATTATAGGTGATCCTCCTCCTCAGTGTACATGGAGATCTCCTCTGATTATAGGTGATCCTCCTCCTCAGTGTACATGGAGATCTCCTCTGATTATAGGTGATCCTCCTCCTCAGTGTACATGGAGATCCCCTCTGATTATAGGTGATCCTCCTCCTCAGTGTACATGGAGATCTCCTCTGATTATAGGTGATCCTCCTCCTCAGTGTACATGGAGATCTCCTCTGATTATAGGTGATCCTCCTCCTCAGTGTACATGGAGATCTCCTCTGATTATAGGTGATCCTCCTCCTCAGGGTACATGGAGATCTCCTCTGATTATAGGTGATCCTCCTCCTCAGGGTACATGGAGATCTCCTCTGATTATAGGTGATCCTCCTCAGTGTACATGGAGATCTCCTCTGATTATAGGTGATCCTCCTCAGTGTACATGGAGATCTCCTCTGATTATAGGTGATCCTCCTCCTCAGTGTACATGGAGATCTCCTCTGATTATAGGTGATCCTCCTCAGTGTACATGGAGATCTCCTCTGATTATAGGTGATCCTCCTCAGTGTACATGGAGATCTCCTCTGATTATAGGTGATCCTCCTCAGTGTACATGGAGATCTCCTCTGATTATAGGTGATCCTCCTCAGTGTACATGGAGATCTCCTCTGATTATAGGTGATCCTCCTCCTCAGTGTACATGGAGATCTCCTCTGATTATAGGTGATCCTCCTCAGTGTACATGGAGATCTCCTCTGATTATAGGTGATCCTCCTCCTCAGTGTACATGGAGATCTCCTCTGATTATAGGTGATCCTCCTCCTCAGTGTACATGGAGATCTCCTCTGATTATAGGTGATCCTCCTCAGTGTACATGGAGATCTCCTCTGATTATAGGTGATCCTCCTCCTCAGTGTACATGGAGATCTCCTCTGATTATAGGTGATCCTCCTTCAGGGTACATGGAGATCTCCTCTGATTATAGGTGATCCTCCTTCAGGGTACATGGAGATCTCCTCTGATTATAGGTGATCCTCCTTCAGGGTACATGGAGATCTCCTTTGATTATAGATGATCCTCATCCAAGGTACATGGAGATCTCCTCAGATTATAGGTGATCCTGCTTCAGGGTACATGGAGATCTCCTCTGATTATAGGTGATCCTCCTCCTCAGTGTACATGGAGATCTCCTCTGATTATAGGTGATCCTCCTCCTCAGTGTACATGGAGATCTCCTCTGATTATAGATGATCCTCCTCCTCAGTGTACATGGAGATCTCCTCTGATTATAGATGATCCTCCTCCTCAGTATACATGGAGATCTCCTTTGATTATAGATGATCCTCATCCAAGGTACATGGAGATCTCCTCAGATTATAGGTGATCCTCCTTCAGGGTACATGGAGATCTCCTCTGATTATAGGTGATCCTCCTTCAGGGTACATGGAGATCTCCTCAGATTATAGGTGATCCTCCTTCAGGGTACATGGAGATCTCCTCTGATTATAGGTGATCCTCCTTCAGGGTACATGGAGATCCCCTCTGATTATAGGTGATCCTCCTCCTCAGTGTACATGGAGATCCCCTCTGATTATAGGTGATCCTCCTCCTCAGTGTACATGGAGATCTCCTCTGATTATAGGTGATCCTCCTCCTCAGTGTACATGGAGATCTCCTCTGATTATAGGTGATCCTCCTCCTCAGTGTACATGGAGATCTCCTCTGATTATAGGTGATCCTCCTCCTCAGTGTACATGGAGATCTCCTCTGATTATAGGTGATCCTCCTCCTCAGTGTACATGGAGATCTCCTCTGATTATAGGTGATCCTCCTCCTCAGTGTACATGGAGATCTCCTCTGATTATAGGTGATCCTCCTCCTCAGTGTACATGGAGATCTCCTCTGATTATAGGTGATCCTCCTCCTCAGTGTACATGGAGATCTCCTCTGATTATAGGTGATCCTCCTCCTCAGTGTACATGGAGATCTCCTTTGATTATAGATGATCCTCATCCAAGGTACATGGAGATCTCCTCAGATTATAGGTGATCCTGCTTCAGGGTACATGGAGATCTCCTCTGATTATAGGTGATCCTCCTCCTCAGTGTACATGGAGATCTCCTCTGATTATAGGTGATCCTCCTCCTCAGTGTACATGGAGATCTCCTCTGATTATAGGTGATCCTCCTCAGTGTACATGGAGATCTCCTCTGATTATAGGTGATCCTCCTTCAGGGTACATGGAGATCTCCTTTGATTATAGATGATCCTCATCCAAGGTACATGGAGATCTCCTCAGATTATAGGTGATCCTGCTTCAGGGTACATGGAGATCTCCTCTGATTATAGGTGATCCTCCTCCTCAGTGTACATGGAGATCTCCTCTGATTATAGGTGATCCTCCTTCAGGGTACATGGAGATCTCCTCTGATTATAGGTGATCCTCCTTCAGGGTACATGGAGATCTCCTCTGATTATAGGTAATCCTCCTCTGGTATACATGGAGATCTCCTCAGATTATAGGTGATCCTCCTTCAGGGTACATGGAGATCTACTCTGATTATAGATGATCCTCCTTCAGGGTACATGGAGATCTCCTCTGATTATAGGTGATCCTCCTTCAGGGTACATGGAGATCTCCTCTGATTATAGGTGATCCTCCTTCAGGGTACATGGAGATCCCCTCTGATTATAGGTGATCCTCCTCCTCAGTGTACATGGAGATCTCCTCTGATTATAGATGATCCTCATCCAAGGTACATGGAGATCTCCTCTGATTATAGGTGATCCTCCTTCAGGGTACATGGAGATCTCCTCTGATTATAGGTGATCCTCCTCCTCAGTGTACATGGAGATCTCCTCTGATTATAGGTGATCCTCCTTCAGGGTACATGGAGATCTCCTCTGATTATAGGTGATCCTCCTCCTCAGTGTACATGGAGATCTTCTCTGATTATAGGTGATCCTCCTCCTCAGTGTACATGGAGATCTCCTCTGATTATAGGTGATCCTCCTTCAGGGTGCATGGAGATCTCCTCGGATTATAGGTGATCCTCCTCCTCAGTGTACATGGAGATCTCCTCTGATTATAGGTGATCCTCCTCCTCAGTGTACATGGAGATCTCCTCTGATTATAGGTGATCCTCCTCCTCAGTGTACATGGAGATCTCCTCTGATTATAGGTGATCCTCCTCCTCAGGGTACATGGAGATCCCCTCTGATTATAGGTGATCCTCCTCCTCAGTATACATGGAGATCTCCTCTGATTATAGGTGATCCTCCTTCAGGGTACATGGAGATCTCCTCTGGTTATAGGTGATCCTCCTCCTCAGTGTACATGGAGATCTCCTCTGATTATAGGTGATCCTCCTCCTCAGGGTACATGGAGATCTCCTCTGATTATAGGTGATCCTCCTTCAGGGTACATGGAGATCTCCTCTGATTATAGGTGATCCTCCTTCAGGGTACATGGAGATCCCCTCTGATTATAGGTGATCCTCCTCCTCAGTGTACATGGAGATCTCCTCTGATTATAGATGATCCTCATCCAAGGTACATGGAGATCTCCTCTGATTATAGGTGATCCTCCTTCAGGGTACATGGAGATCTCCTCTGATTATAGGTGATCCTCCTTCAGGGTACATGGAGATCTCCTCTGATTATAGGTGATCCTCCTCCTCAGGGTACATGGAGATCTCCTCTGATTATAGGTGATCCTCCTCCTCAGTGTACATGGAGATCTTCTCTGATTATAGGTGATCCTCCTCCTCAGTGTACATGGAGATCTCCTCTGATTATAGGTGATCCTCCTTCAGGGTACATGGAGATCTCCTCTGATTATAGGTGATCCTCCTCCTCAGTGTACATGGAGATCTCCTCTGATTATAGGTGATCTACCTCCTCGGTGTACATGGAGATCTCCTCTGATTATAGGTGATCCTCCTCCTCAGGGTACATGGAGATCCCCTCTGATTATAGGTGATCCTCCTCCTCAGTATACATGGAGATCTCCTCTGATTATAGGTGATCCTCCTTCAGGGTACATGGAGATCTCCTCTGATTATAGGTGATCCTCCTCCTCAGTGTACATGGAGATCTCCTCTGATTATAGGTGATCCTCCTCCTCAGTGTACATGGAGATCTCCTCTGATTATAGGTGATCCTCCTCCTCAGTGTACATGGAGATCTCCTCTGATTATAGGTGATCCTCCTTCAGGGTACATGGAGATCCCCTCTGATTATAGGTGATCCTCCTCCTCAGTGTACATGGAGATCTCCTCTGATTATAGGTGATCCTCCTCCTCAGTGTACATGGAGATCTCCTCTGATTATAGGTGATCCTCCTCCTCAGTGTACATGGAGATCTCCTCTGATTATAGGTGATCCTCCTTCAGGGTACATGGAGATCTCCTCTGATTATAGGTGATCCTCCTTCAGGGTACATGGAGATCTCTGATTATAGGTGATCCTCCTTCAGGGTACATGGAGATCTCCTCTGATTATAGGTGATCCTCCTTCAGGGTACATGGAGATCTCCTCTGATTATAGGTGATCCTACTCCTCAGGGTACATGGAGATCTCCTCTGATTATAGGTGATCCTCCTCCTCAGGGTACATGGAGATCTCCTCTGATTATAGGTGATCCTCCTCCTCAGTGTACATGGAGATCTCCTCTGATTATAGGTGATCCTCCTTCAGGGTACATGGAGATCTCCTCTGATTATAGGTGATCCTCCTTCAGGGTACATGGAGATCTCCTCTGATTATAGGTGATCCTACTCCTCAGGGTACATGGAGATCTCCTCTGATTATAGGTGATCCTCCTCCTCAGGGTACATGGAGATCTCCTCTGATTATAGGTGATCCTCCTCCTCAGTGTACATGGAGATCTCCTCTGATTATAGGTGATCCTCCTCCTCAGTGTACATGGAGATCTCCTCTGATTATAGGTGATCCTCCTTCAGGGTACATGGAGATCTCCTCTGATTATAGGTGATCCTCCTTCAGGGTACATGGAGATCTCCTCTGATTATAGGTGATCCTACTCCTCAGGGTACATGGAGATCTCCTCTGATTATAGGTGATCCTCCTTCAGGGTACATGGAGATCTCCTCTGATTATAGGTGATCCTCCTCAGGGTACATGGAGATCTCCTCTGATTATAGGTGATCCTCCTTCAGGGTACATGGAGATCTCCTCTGGTTATAGGTGATCCTCCTTCAGGGTACATGGAGATCTCCTCTGGTTATAGGTGATCCTCCTCCTCAGGGTACATGGAGATCTCCTCTGATTATAGGTGATCCTCCTTCAGGGTACATGGAGATCTCCTCTGGTTATAGGTGATCCTCCTCCTTCAGGGTTCATGGAGATCTCCTCTGGTTATAGGTGATCCTCCTTCAGGGTACATGGAGATCTCCTCTGGTTATAGGTGATCCTCCTCCTCAGGGTACATGGAGATCTCCTCTGGTTATAGGTGATCCTCCTCCTCAGGGTACATGGAGATCTCCTCTGATTATAGGTGATCCTCCTCCTCAGGGTACATGGAGATCTCCTCTGATTATAGGTGATCCTCCTTCAGGGTACATGGAGATCTCCTCTGATTATAGGTGATCCTCCTTCAGGGTACATGGAGATCTCCTCTGGTTATAGGTGATCCTCCTTCAGGGTACATGGAGATCTCCTCTGGTTATAGGTGATCCTCCTTCAGGGTACATGGAGATCTCCTCTGGTTATAGGTGATCCTCCTCCTCAGGGTACATGGAGATCTCCTCTGATTATAGGTGATCCTTCAGGGTACATGGAGATCTCCTCTGATTATAGGTGATCCTCCTCCTCAGTGTACATGGAGATCTCCTCTGATTATAGATGATCCTCCTCAGGGTACATGGAGATCTCCTCTGATTATAGGTGATCCTCCTTCAGGGTACATGGAGATCTCCTCTGGTTATAGGTGATCCTCCTTCAGGGTACATGGAGATCTCCTCTGGTTATAGGTGATCCTCCTTCAGGGTACATGGAGATCTCCTCTGGTTATAGGTGATCCTCCTCCTCAGGGTACATGGAGATCTCCTCTGATTATAGGTGATCCTCCTTCAGGGTACATGGAGATCTCCTCTGATTATAGGTGATCCTCCTCCTCAGTGTACATGGAGATCTCCTCTGATTATAGATGATCCTCCTCAGGGTACATGGAGATCTCCTCTGATTATAGGTGATCCTCCTTCAGGGTACATGGAGATCTCCTCTGGTTATAGGTGATCCTCCTTCAGGGTACATGGAGATCTCCTCTGATTATAGGTGATCCTCCTCAGGGTACATGGAGATCTCCTCGGATTATAGCTGATCCTCCTCAGTGTACATGGAGATCTCCTCTGATTATAGGTGATCCTCCTATCAGATCTTCCTGACATCTGGGTATGATGGGAGATGTGCAGGTAATGTTGGGGATCTGTCTGACTTGTGGATGATGGGAGTTGTACTTGATTTTAGGGACTTCTTCTCCGCTAACAATCATGTCTCGGGTGATTCTCTTGTGTCTGAGACTCCTGTTCTGCCGCTCGCTCACTTGTTGTAAAGGGATTGAAGGGCTCTTTGGGTTATGCTGGGTTTTGGGGAATAGACCCTCGGGCATCAGATCTGCGGACCCTAAACCTGTCCCCCTCAGGTCCGCTCCCCATTATATGAGCGGTGTCAGGCGGGGCGCAGAGCTGAGAGGACGCTGTGTTTTCTCTCCGTGTACAGGAAGAGCTGGGATTTCCTTCCCCTGAATTCAGTGAAAACAGCAACAGAGACCAGGGAGAGACAGCTGCCAGAGAGACCGCAGAGACAGCCTGAGAGAGAGCCACGGAGACAGACTGCAAGAGAGAGCCACAGAGACAGCCTGCGAGAGAGAGCCACAGAGAGCCTGCGAGAGAGAGCCACAGAGAGAGCCTGCGAGAGAGAGCCACAGAGACAGCCTGCGAGAGAGAGCCACAGAGACAGCCTGCGAGAGAGAGCCACAGAGAGAGCCTGCGAGAGAGAGCCACAGAGAGAGCCTGCGAGAGAGAGCCACAGAGACAGCCTGCGAGAGAGAGCCACAGAGACAGCCTGCGAGAGAGAGCCACAGAGACAGCCTGCGAGAGAGAGAGCCACAGAGACAGCCTGCGAGAGAGAGAGCCACAGAGACAGCCTGCGAGAGAGAGAGCCACAGAGACAGCCTGCGAGAGAGAGAGACACAGAGACAGCCTGCAAGAGAGAGAGACACAGAGACAGCCTGCCGGAGGAGACAGCCTGTGAGAGAGAGAGGAAAAGACTGCAGACAGTCTGAAGTAACAAAGAGACTGACGGTGAAAGAGAAAGGCAATAGGAAAATGGATTTTTGTTTGTGTCTATAAAGTCTGTTCACATTTGAGAGAGACATCCTGTGACCAGCGAGGAGACGGCAGTGAGAGACCTCAGAGGTGGTGAGGCAGAGACCAGTCTGACGTCAGACATATTGTTGTGGCTCCAGAGTGGAACATAAAATTCTGTGACCCCATAATCTAGCCTGGCTAGGACGCTGGTGGACTCAGTGTGGTCGGGAAGATGGCAGCCAAGGACTACGACCATTTATTCAAGCTTCTGCTAATCGGAGACTCTGGTAAGTGCAGGAGGGGTCTTCGCTGCCCCAATCATGGTGGGACCTCCCACCGTTACATACATGATGGACGTGTAATTGTCAATCTGAGATTTCACCTTGTGTTACTGGAGGCTCATGAGTAAGGTTGGCTGTGTCTTATCTCACAGGTGTGGGGAAGAGCAGCCTCCTCCTGAGATTCTCTGATAACTCCTTCTCTGGTGAGTGTCCCCTCCTGGGTAACCGGCCTTGTGTCCCACTTGGTCTTGTGCCCTTTCCCTTCAATCAGTCTCATCTCCTACATCTTTCCTTTGCTCTTACCTCGGTCTTTCTTCTCCTCCGCTCTTTCCCCTTCTTCAGCTTCTTCTCCTCCACCCTTTCCCTTTCTTCGGCTTCTTCTCCTCGGCCCTTTCCCCTTCTTCGGCTTCTTCCCCTCGGCCCTTCCCCTTGCTCTTGCCTCGGCTTCTTCTCCTCGGCCCTTTCCCCTTCTTCGGCTTCTTCTCCTCGGCCCTTTCCCCTTCTTCGGCTTCTTCTCCTCTGCCCTTTCCCCTTCTTCGGCTTCTTCCCCTCGGCCCTTCCCCTTGCTCTTGCCTCGGCTTCTTCTCCTCGGCCCTTTCCCCTTCTTCGGCTTCTTCCCCTCGGCCCTTTCCCCTTCTTCCGCTTCTCCTCCTCCGCCCTTTCCCCTTGGCCCTTCCCCTTGCTCTTGCCTCGGCTTCTTCTCCTCCACCCTTTCCCCTTCTTTGGCTTTCCCCTTCTTCGGCTTCTTCCCCTCGGCCCTTCCCCTTGCTCTTGCCTCAGCTTCTTCTCCTCTGCCCTTTCCCCTTCTTCGGCTTCTTCCCCTCGGCCCTTTCCCCTTCTTCGGCTTCTTCCCCTCGGCCCTTTCCCCTTCTTCGGCTTCTTCCCCTCGGCCCTTTCCCCTTCTTCGGCTTCTTCCCCTCGGCCCTTTCCCCTTCTTCGGCTTCTTCCCCTCGGCCCTTTCCCCTTCTTCAGCTTCTTCCCCTCGGCCCTTTCCCCTTCTTCGGCTTCTTCCCCTCGGCCCTTTCCCCTTCTTCGGCTTCTTCTCCTCTGCCCTTTCCCCTTCTTCGGCTTCTTCTCCTCGGCCCTTTCCCCTTCTTCGGCTTCTTCCCCTCGGCCCTTTCCCCTTCTTCGGCTTCTTCTCCTCTGCCCTTTCCCCTTCTTCGGCTTCTTCCCCTCGGCCCTTTCCCTTTCCTCTGCTTTGGTCTAATCTCCTCCTCGCCCTTTCCCGTTCTCTTGCCTCAGTTTTGTACCCTCCATTGTACTCCGTCCATGACGTTGTTCTCTTCGGGATCTTGCAGGAAGCTATATAACAACAATTGGAGTGGACTTTAAGATCCGGACCCTTGTTCTTGATGGGGAACGGGTAAAGCTGCAGATCTGGGACACTGCCGGTCAGGAGAGGTTTCGGACAATCACGTCAACGTAAGCAATATACAGGGGAGTCTCTGGTGGTAGAATGTGGTGGGGACGGTGTAGACTGATGGGGGCGCTTGATGATGACTCAATCTCTATAATGTGATTTTCCTCAGGTATTACCGGAACACACATGGCGTCATTGTCGTTTATGATGTCACCAACCCAGAATCCTTTGTGAATGTCAAGCGCTGGCTGCACGAGATAAGTCAGAATTGTGACTCTGTGTGCACCGTGCTGGGTGAGTGCTCCACAGTCTGGGGTGCGGGCATTGTGGGTGCAGTCACCAGTCCTGGGCACCGGATCGGGCATGCTCTGCAGCATTGTTCCCCTTGCACTTCGCTAGTTTCCTGAACTTCTGGATGTCGGTTCACATAAATGCAGAGTTTAAGTACCCGGAGCCCTCCTTTATAATCTTTGGCCTCTGATTCCCGTCCTCCCCTTATTCTGTGGCCTCCAGCTTCTCCTTCTGTCTGAGACCCTCCCTCTTCTATTGGATAATGGGGGGCGTGTGGTGGGGCAGGTTCAGTAGGGATTGTCTCGCACTACTATCGCACTGTGGGGAGGGGGATCTATCAGGTCTTGTATGATAGTTGTGAAAGTCACTTTTTTTTTTCTTTCTGCAAGTTGGGCTTTAGCGTGAAAAGGGGCCAAAGCTCCGGCAGACTGACATAATAACTGCTCGTCCTGGTAACCCTAACCCCACGTGCATCGGGTACTCTGAGGAGCTGGGGGGCATCTTACAGAAATGGAGGAGGATGGGAGTCTGAAGAAATGCCTTGGGGATTATTGTAGTGTATTACTGCTGCAAGCATCTGTGTGTCCCTTTAGAGGTGTATAGTAGATTGCCTCTGTGAGCCCCTATAGAGCTGTACAGTAGACTGCCTCTGCGTGCCCCTATAGAGCTGTACAGTAGACTGCCTCTGTGAGCCCCTATAGAGCTGTACAGTAGACTGCCTCTGTGAGCCCCTATAGAGCTGTACAGTAGACTGCCTCTGTGTGCCCCTATAGAGCTGTACAGTAGACTGCCTCTGCGTGCCCCTATAGAGCTGTACAGTAGACTGCCTCTGTGAGCCCCTATAGAGCTGTACAGTAGACTGCCTCTGTGAGCCCCTTTAGAGCTGTACAGTAGACTGCCTCTGTGTGCCCCTATAGAGCTGTACAGTAGACTGCCTCTGTGTGCCCCTATAGAGCTGTACAGTAGACTGCCTCTGTGAGCCCCTATAGAGCTGTACAGTAGACTGCCTCTGTGTGCCCCTATAGAGCTGTACAGTAGACTGCCTCTGCGTGCCCCTATAGAGCTGTACAGTAGACTGCCTCTGCGTGCCCCTATAGAGCTGTACAGTAGACTGCCTGTGTGCCCCTATAGAGCTGTACAGTAGACTGCCTCTGTGTGCCCCTATAAAGCTGTACAGTAGACTGCCTCTGTGAGCCCCTATAGAGCTGTACAGTAGACTGCCTCTGTGTGCCCCTATAGAGCTGTACAGTAGACTGCCTCTGTGTGCCCCTATAGAGCTGTACAGTAGACTGCCTCTGTGTGCCCCTATAGAGCTGTACAGTAGACTGCCTCTGTGTGCCCCTATAGAGCTGTACAGTAGACTGCCTCTGTGTGCCCCTATAGAGCTGTACAGTAGACTGCCTCTGTGAGCCCCTATAGACCTGTACAGTAGACTGCCTCTGTGAGCCCCTATAGAGCTGTACAGTAGACTGCCTCTGTGAGCCCCTATAGAGCTGTACAGTAGAGTGCCTCTGTGTGCCCCTATAGAGCTGTACAGTAGAGTGCCTCTGTGAGCCCCAATAGAGCTGTACAGTAGACTGCCTCTGTGTGCCCCTATAGAGCTGTACAGTAGACTGCCTCTGCGAGCCCCTATAGAGCTGTACAGTAGACTGCCTCTGCGAGCCCCTATAGAGCTGTACAGTAGACTGCCTCTGCGTGCCCCTATAGAGCTGTACAGTAGAGTGCCTCTGTGTGCCCCTATAGAGCTGTACAGTAGACTGCCTCTGTGAGCCCCTATAGAGCTGTACAGTAGACTGCCTCTGTGAGCCCCTATAGAGCTGTACAGTAGACTGCCTCTGCGTGCCCCTATAGAGCTGTACAGTAGACTGCCTCTGCGAGCCCCTATAGGCCTGTACAGTAGACTGCCTCTGTGTGCCCCTATAGAGCTGTACAGTAGACTGCCTCTGTGAGCCCCTATAGAGCTGTACAGTAGACTGCCTCTGCGTGCCCCTATAGAGCTGTACAGTAGACTGCCTCTGCGTGCCCCTATAGAGCTGTACAGTAGACTGCCTCTGCGTGCCCCTATAGAGCTGTACAGTAGACTGCCTGTGTGCCCCTATAGAGCTGTACAGTAGACTGCCTCTGTGTGCCCCTATAAAGCTGTACAGTAGACTGCCTCTGTGAGCCCCTATAGAGCTGTACAGTAGACTGCCTCTGTGTGCCCCTATAGAGCTGTACAGTAGACTGCCTCTGTGTGCCCCTATAGAGCTGTACAGTAGACTGCCTCTGTGTGCCCCTATAGAGCTGTACAGTAGACTGCCTCTGTGTGCCCCTATAGAGCTGTACAGTAGACTGCCTCTGTGTGCCCCTATAGAGCTGTACAGTAGACTGCCTCTGTGAGCCCCTATAGACCTGTACAGTAGACTGCCTCTGTGAGCCCCTATAGAGCTGTACAGTAGACTGCCTCTGTGAGCCCCTATAGAGCTGTACAGTAGAGTGCCTCTGTGTGCCCCTATAGAGCTGTACAGTAGAGTGCCTCTGTGAGCCCCAATAGAGCTGTACAGTAGACTGCCTCTGTGTGCCCCTATAGAGCTGTACAGTAGACTGCCTCTGCGAGCCCCTATAGAGCTGTACAGTAGACTGCCTCTGCGAGCCCCTATAGAGCTGTACAGTAGACTGCCTCTGCGTGCCCCTATAGAGCTGTACAGTAGAGTGCCTCTGTGTGCCCCTATAGAGCTGTACAGTAGACTGCCTCTGTGAGCCCCTATAGAGCTGTACAGTAGACTGCCTCTGTGAGCCCCTATAGAGCTGTACAGTAGACTGCCTCTGCGTGCCCCTATAGAGCTGTACAGTAGACTGCCTCTGCGTGCCCCTATAGAGCTGTACAGTAGACTGCCTCTGCGTGCCCCTATAGAGCTGTACAGTAGACTGCCTCTGCGTGCCCCTATAGAGCTATACAGTAGACTGCCTCTGCGTGCCCCTATAGAGCTGTACAGTAGACTGCCTCTGCGAGCCCCTATAGAGCTGTACAGTAGACTGCCTCTGCGAGCCCCTATAGAGCTGTACAGTAGACTGCCTCTGCGAGCCCCTATAGACCTGTACAGTAGACTGCTTCTGCGTGCCCCTATAGAGCTGTACAGTAGACTGCCTCTGCGAGCCCCTATAGAGCTGTACAGTAGACTGCCTCTGCGTGCCCCTATAGAGCTGTACAGTAGACTGCCTCTGCGTGCCCCTATAGAGCTGTACAGTAAACTGCCTCTGTGAGCCCCTATAGAGCTGTACAGTAGACTGCCTCTGTGTGCCCCTATAGAGCTGTACAGTAGACTGCCTCTGTGTGCCCCTATAGAGCTGTACAGTAGACTGCCTCTGCGAGCCCCTATAGAGCTGTACAGTAGACTGCCTCTGCGTGCCCCTATAGAGCTGTACAGTAGACTGCCTCTGCGTGCCCCTATAGAGCTGTACAGTAGACTGCCTCTGCGTGCCCCTATAGAGCTGTACAGTAGACTGCCTCTGCGTGCCCCTATAGAGCTGTACAGTAGACTGCCTCTGCGTGCCCCTATAGAGCTGTACTGTAGACTGCCTCTGCGAGCCCCTATAGAGCTGTACAGTAGACTGCCTCTGCGAGCCCCTATAGAGCTGTACAGTAGACTGCCTCTACGTGACCCTATAGAGCTGTACAGTAGACTGCCTCTGCGAGCCCCTATAGAGCTGTACAGTAGACTGCCTCTGCGTGCCCCTATAGAGCTGTACAGTAGACTGCCTCTGTGTGCCCCTATAGAGCTGTACAGTAGACTGCCTCTGTGTGCCCCTATAGAGCTGTACAGTAGACTGCCTATGTGAGCCCCTATAGAGCTGTACAGTAGACTGCCTCTGTGTGCCCCTATAGAGCTGTACAGTAGACTGCCTCTGTGAGCCCCTATAGAGCTGTACAGTAGACTGCCTCTGTGTGCCCCTATAGAGCTGTACAGTAGACTGCCTCTGTGAGCCCCTATAGAGCTGTACAGTAGACTGCCTCTGTGTGCCCCTATAGAGCTGTACAGTAGACTGCCTCTGTGAGCCCCTATAGAGCTGTACAGTAGACTGCCTCTGTGTGCCCCTATAGAGCTGTACAGTAGACTGCCTCTGTGTGCCCCTATAGAGCTGTACAGTAGACTGCCTCTGTGAGCCCCTATAGAGCTGTACAGTAGACTGCCTCTGTGTGCCCCTATAGACCTGTACAGTAGAATGCCTCTGTGAGCCCCTATAGAGCTGTACAGTAGACTGCCTCTGTGAGCCCCTATAGAGCTGTACAGTACACTGCCTCTGTGAGCCCCTATAGAGCTGTACAGTAGACTGCCTCTGTGAGCCCCTATAGAGCTGTACAGTAGACTGCCTCTGTGAGCCCCTATAGAGCTGTACAGTAGACTGCCTCTGTGTGCCCCTATAGAGCTGTACAGTAGACTGCCTCTGTGAGCCCCTATAGAGCTGTACAGTAGACTGCCTCTGTGTGCCCCTATAGACCTGTACAGTAGAATGCCTCTGTGAGCCCCTATAGAGCTGTACAGTAGACTGCCTCTGTGAGCCCCTATAGAGCTGTACAGTAGACTGCCTCTGTGTGCACCTATAGAGCTGTACAGTAGACTGCCTCTGTGAGCCCCTATAGAGCTGTACAGTAGACTGCCGCTGTGTGCCCCTATAGAGCTGTACAGTAGACTGCCGCTGTGTGCCCCTATAGAGCTGTACAGTAGACTGCCTCTGTGTGCCCCTATAGAGCTGTACAGTAGACTGCCTCTGTGAGCCCCTATAGAGCTGTACAGTAGACTGCCTCTGTGAGCCCCTATAGAGCTGTACAGTAGAATGCCTCTGTGAGCCCCTATAGAGCTGTACAGTAGACTGCCTCTGTGAGCCCCTATAGAGCTGTACAGTAGACTGCCTCTGTGAGCCCCTATAGACCTGTACAGTAGACTGCCTCTGTGAGCCCCTATAGACCTGTACAGTAGACTGCCTCTGTGAGCCCCTATAGACCTGTACAGTAGACTGCCTCTGTGTGCCCCTATAGACCTGTACAGTAGACTGCCTCTGTGAGCCCCTATAGACCTGTACAGTAGACTGCCTCTGTGTGCACCTAAAGAGCTGTACAGTAGACTGCCTCTGTGTGCACCTATAGAGCTGTACAGTAGACTGCCTCTGTGTGCCCCTATAGACCTGTACAGTAGACTGCCTGTGTGCCCCTATAGACCTGTACAGTAGACTGCCTCTGTGTGCCCCTATAGAGCTGTACAGTAGACTGCCTCTGTGTGCCCCTATAGACCTGTACAGTAGACTGCCTCTGTGTGCCCCTATAGAGCTGTACAGTAGACTGCCTCTGTGTGCACCTATAGAGCTGTACAGTAGACTGCCTCTGTGTGCCCCTATAGAGCTGTACAGTAGACTGCCGCTGTGTGCCCCTATAGAGCTGTACAGTAGAGTGCCTCTGTGTGCCCCTATAGAGCTGTACAGTAGAGTGCCTCTGTGTGCACCTATAGAGCTGTACAGTAGACTGCCTCTGTGAGCCCCTATAGACCTGTACAGTAGACTGCCTCTGTGAGCCCCTATAGAGCTGTACAGTAGACTGCCTCTGCGTGCCCCTATAGAGCTGTACAGTAGACTGCCTCTGCGTGCCCCTATAGAGCTGTACAGTAGACTGCCTCTGCGAGCCCCTATAGAGCTGTACAGTAGACTGCCTCTGCGTGCCCCTATAGAGCTGTACAGTAGACTGCCTCTGCGTGCCCCTATAGACCTGTACAGTAGACTGCCTCTGCGTGCCCCTATAGAGCTGTACAGTAGACTGCCTCTGCGTGCCCCTATAGACCTGTACAGTAGACTGCCTCTGTGAGCCCCTATAGAGCTGTACAGTAGACTGCCGCTGTGAGCCCCTATAGAGCTGTACAGTAGACTGCCTCTGTGAGCCCCTATAGAGCTGTACAGTAGACTGCCTCTGTGAGCCCCTATAGAGCTGTACAGTAGACTGCCTCTGTGTGCCCCTATAGAGCTGTACAGTAGACTGCCTCTGTGAGCCCCTATAGAGCTGTACAGTAGACTGCCTCTTTGTGCTCCTATAGAGCTGTACAGTAGACTGCCTCTGTGAGCCCCTATAGACCTGTACAGTAGACTGCCTCTGTGAGCCCCTATAGAGCTGTACAGTAGACTGCCTCTGTGTGCCCCTATAGAGCTGTACAGTAGACTGCCTCTGCGAGCCCCTATAGAGCTGTACAGTAGACTGCCTCTTTGTGCTCCTATAGAGCTGTACAGTAGACTGCCTCTGCGAGCCCCTATAGAGCTGTACAGTAGACTGCCTCTGCGAGCCCCTATAGAGCTGTACAGTAGACTGCCTCTTTGTGCTCCTATAGAGCTGTACAGTAGACTGCCTCTGTGAGCCCCTATAGAGCTGTACAGTAGACTGCCTCTGTGAGCCCCTATAGAGCTGTACAGTAGACTGCCTCTGTGAGCCCCTATAGAGCTGTACAGTAGACTGCCTCTGTGTGCACCTATAGAGCTGTACAGTAGACTGCCTCTGTGTGCACCTATAGAGCTGTACAGTAGACTGCCTCTGTGAGCCCCTATAGAGCTGTACAGTAGACTGCCGCTGTGTGCCCCTATAGAGCTGTACAGTAGACTGCCGCTGTGTGCCCCTATAGAGCTGTACAGTAGACTGCCTCTGTGTGCCCCTATAGAGCTGTACAGTAGACTGCCTCTGTGAGCCCCTATAGAGCTGTACAGTAGACTGCCTCTGTGAGCCCCTATAGAGCTGTACAGTAGAATGCCTCTGTGAGCCCCTATAGAGCTGTACAGTAGACTGCCTCTGTGAGCCCCTATAGAGCTGTACAGTAGACTGCCTCTGTGAGCCCCTATAGACCTGTACAGTAGACTGCCTCTGTGAGCCCCTATAGACCTGTACAGTAGACTGCCTCTGTGAGCCCCTATAGACCTGTACAGTAGACTGCCTCTGTGTGCCCCTATAGACCTGTACAGTAGACTGCCTCTGTGAGCCCCTATAGACCTGTACAGTAGACTGCCTCTGTGTGCACCTAAAGAGCTGTACAGTAGACTGCCTCTGTGTGCACCTATAGAGCTGTACAGTAGACTGCCTCTGTGTGCCCCTATAGACCTGTACAGTAGACTGCCTGTGTGCCCCTATAGAGCTGTACAGTAGACTGCCTCTGTGTGCCCCTATAGAGCTGTACAGTAGACTGCCTCTGTGTGCCCCTATAGACCTGTACAGTAGACTGCCTCTGTGTGCCCCTATAGAGCTGTACAGTAGACTGCCTCTGTGTGCACCTATAGAGCTGTACAGTAGACTGCCTCTGTGTGCCCCTATAGAGCTGTACAGTAGACTGCCGCTGTGTGCCCCTATAGAGCTGTACAGTAGAGTGCCTCTGTGTGCCCCTATAGAGCTGTACAGTAGAGTGCCTCTGTGTGCACCTATAGAGCTGTACAGTAGACTGCCTCTGTGAGCCCCTATAGACCTGTACAGTAGACTGCCTCTGCGAGCCCCTATAGAGCTGTACAGTAGACTGCCTCTGCGTGCCCCTATAGAGCTGTACAGTAGACTGCCTCTGCGTGCCCCTATAGAGCTGTACAGTAGACTGCCTCTGCGAGCCCCTATAGAGCTGTACAGTAGACTGCCTCTGCGTGCCCCTATAGAGCTGTACAGTAGACTGCCTCTGCGTGCCCCTATAGACCTGTACAGTAGACTGCCTCTGCGTGCCCCTATAGAGCTGTACAGTAGACTGCCTCTGCGTGCCCCTATAGACCTGTACAGTAGACTGCCTCTGTGAGCCCCTATAGAGCTGTACAGTAGACTGCCGCTGTGAGCCCCTATAGAGCTGTACAGTAGACTGCCTCTGTGAGCCCCTATAGAGCTGTACAGTAGACTGCCTCTGTGAGCCCCTATAGAGCTGTACAGTAGACTGCCTCTGTGAGCCCCTATAGAGCTGTACAGTAGACTGCCTCTGTGTGCCCCTATAGAGCTGTACAGTAGACTGCCTCTGTGAGCCCCTATAGAGCTGTACAGTAGACTGCCTCTGTGAGCCCCTATAGAGCTGTACAGTAGACTGCCTCTGTGAGCCCCTATAGAGCTGTACAGTAGACTGCCTCTGTGAGCCCCTATAGAGCTGTACAGTAGACTGCCTCTGTGTGCCCCTATAGAGCTGTACAGTAGACTGCCTCTGTTTGCCCCTATAGAGCTGTACAGTAGACTGCCTCTGTGTGCCCCTATAGACCTGTACAGTAGACTGCCTCTGTGTGCCCCTATAGACCTGTACAGTAGACTGCCTCTGTGAGCCCCTATAGAGCTGTACAGTAGAGTGCCTCTGTGTGCCCCTATAGACCTGTACAGTAGACTGCCTCTGTGAGCCCCTATAGAGCTGTACAGTAGAATGCCTCTGTGTGCCCCTATAGAGCTGTACAGTAGACTGCCTCTGTGAGCCCCTATAGAGCTGTACAGTAGAATGCCTCTGTGAGCCCCTATAGAGCTGTACAGTAGACTGCCTCTGTGAGCCCCTATAGAGCTGTACAGTAGACTGCCTCTGTGAGCCCCTATAGACCTGTACAGTAGAATGCCTCTGTGAGCCCCTATAGAGCTGTACAGTAGAGTGCCTCTGTGTGCCCCTATAGACCTGTACAGTAGACTGCCTCTGTGAGCCCCTATAGAGCTGTACAGTAGAATGCCTCTGTGTGCCCCTATAGAGCTGTACAGTAGACTGCCTCTGTGAGCCCCTATAGAGCTGTACAGTAGACTGCCTCTGTGAGCCCCTATAGAGCTGTACAGTAGACTGCCTCTGTGAGCCCCTATAGAGCTGTACAGTAGACTGCCTCTGTGAGCCCCTATAGACCTGTACAGTAGAATGCCTCTGTGAGCCCCTATAGAGCTGTACAGTAGAGTGCCTCTGTGTGCCCCTATAGACCTGTACAGTAGACTGCCTCTGTGAGCCCCTATAGAGCTGTACAGTAGAATGCCTCTGTGTGCCCCTATAGACCTGTACAGTAGACTGCCGCTGTGTGCCCCTATAGAGCTGTACAGTAGAATGCCTCTGTGTGCCCCTATAGAGCTGTACAGTAGACTGCCTCTGCGAGCCCCTATAGAGCTGTACAGTAGACTGCCTCTGCGAGCCCCTATAGAGCTGTACAGTAGACTGCCTCTGCGTGCCCCTATAGAGCTGTACAGTAGACTGCCTCTGTGTGCCCCTATAGAGCTGTACAGTAGACTGCCGCTGTGTGCCCCTATAGACCTGTACAGTAGACTGCCTCTGTGTGCCCCTATAGAGCTGTACAGTAGACTGCCTCTGTGAGCCCCTATAGAGCTGTACAGTAGACTGCCTCTGTGTGCCCCTATAGAGCTGTACAGTAGACTGCCGCTGTGTGCCCCTATAGAGCTGTACAGTAGACTGCCTCTGTGTGCCCCTATAGAGCTGTACAGTAGACTGCCTCTGTGTGCCCCTATAGAGCTGTACAGTAGACTGCTCTGTGTGCCCCTATAGAGCTGTACAGTAGACTGCCGCTGTGTGCCCCTATAGAGCTGTACAGTAGACTGCCTCTGTGTGCCCCTATAGACCTGTACAGTAGACTGCCGCTGTGTGCCCCTATAGAGCTGTACAGTAGAATGCCTCTGTGTGCCCCTATAGAGCTGTACAGTAGACTGCCTCTGCGAGCCCCTATAGAGCTGTACAGTAGACTGCCTCTGCGAGCCCCTATAGAGCTGTACAGTAGACTGCCTCTGCGTGCCCCTATAGAGCTGTACAGTAGACTGCCTCTGTGTGCCCCTATAGAGCTGTACAGTAGACTGCCGCTGTGTGCCCCTATAGACCTGTACAGTAGACTGCCTCTGTGTGCCCCTATAGAGCTGTACAGTAGACTGCCTCTGTGAGCCCCTATAGAGCTGTACAGTAGACTGCCTCTGTGTGCCCCTATAGAGCTGTACAGTAGACTGCCGCTGTGTGCCCCTATAGAGCTGTACAGTAGACTGCCTCTGTGTGCCCCTATAGAGCTGTACAGTAGACTGCCTCTGTGTGCCCCTATAGAGCTGTACAGTAGACTGCTCTGTGTGCCCCTATAGAGCTGTACAGTAGACTGCCGCTGTGTGCCCCTATAGAGCTGTACAGTAGACTGCCTCTGTGAGCGGCCTGAGGACACCTTGTTTATCCTACAGAGGTCTCTGATGTCATTGGTGGAGATTTTATCGTCTGACCCGTCCCCTCACTTTCCTCGCCCCTTTTTTGGTGTTGCGGTCTCTCCGTTGCGCCGTCTCACCTGCCATATTGTTTACAGTGGGGAATAAAGACGACGACCCCTCCCGAAAACGTGTGGAAACTGTGGACGCGAAAAGATTCAGTGACCAAATGGGCGTCCGACTGTACGAGACGAGCGCGAAGGAAAACCGCAACGTAGAAGAGGTGAGAGGAGGCGAGCTATAGGAGGGGCCAAATAGGCGGCCCCTCCCCCACCCGGCAGCATTCTGCATGTGTTATGGTCGGGGGTCCGCAGTCCGTTATCAGCCGGGTCCTCGCTTTCAGCTTTATATCTCGCCGTCCCGCCGTGTCCGTGACGACACCTGTCCCGCCGTGTCCCTGACGACACCTGTCCCGCCATCTTGTGACGACACCTGTCCCGCCGTGTCCCTGACGACACCTGTCCCGCCGTGTCCCTGACGACACCTGTCCCGCCGTGTCCCTGACGACACCTGTCCCGCCGTGTCCCTGACGACACCTGTCCCGCCGTGTCCCTGACGACACCTGTCCCGCCGTGTCCCTGACGACACCTGTCCCGCCATCTTGTGACGACACCTGTCCCGCCATCTTGTGACGAGTATTTATAATTGGCGTTCTATGCCAGAAAGGTAAGGTATCTTGGTCGCTGAGGCGGAGTGGCGGTTTTCTGTGGTGTCTGCCCTGTTATGGCGCCATTGAGTCTGGGTCTGATAAGGATGATGAGTGTGCGGCCCTACAGACCCCGGGGCCCTCACACATTGCAGCAGGGGGGAGTCTAGTGCCAGGCGTAGTTACTGGAGGGACACTTGGGGTAATAGATTGGGGGGGTCGCTGTGTCTATCGGGGGGGGGGGGGGGGGGGGTGCCGTGTCTATCGGGGGGTGGGGCGCTCTGTGTCTATCAGGGGGGGCACCGTGTCTATTGCTGGGGGGGGGGTCGCCCCGCTGTGTCTATTGGGGGGGTGGGGGGGGCGCTGTGTCTATGGGGGAGGGGGGGCGCGGTGTCTACCGGGGGGGGGGGGGGGGCGCTCTGTGTCTATCAGGGGGTGGGGGTGCTGTGTCTATCGGGGGGGTGCCATGTCTATCGGGGGGGGGGTGCCGTGTCTATTGGGGGGGGGCCGTCCCGCTGTGTCTATCGGGGGGGCCGTCCCGCTGTGTCTATTGGGGGAGCACGTGTCTATCGGGGGGTGGGGGGGGCGCTGTGTCTATGGGGGAGGGGGGCGCTCTGTGTCTATCAGGGGGTGGGGGTGCTGTGTCTATGGGGGGGGTGCCATGTCTATTGGGGGGGGGCGCTCTGTGTCTATCGGGGGGGGCCGTCCCGCTGTGTCTATTGGGGGGTGTGGGGGGCGCGGTGTCTATGGGGGTCAGTAGCGCTCACGTGTCTGTCGTCTCCAGATGTTCCTATCGGTGACCCGTCTGGTCCTCAGGATGAAGCAGGAGAGCCAGGCCCGGCTACGGCCCAGCGAGGTGGTGACCATCACCAAGACCAAGAAGAAGCCGCACGTGAAGAGGTGCTGCTGAGGGTCCCCGGGGGCCCCACCTGGAATAACTGGAAGTGAACTGTTGTGGGAACGGCAGGGGCTGTGGGTGTATCGTGGCGTGTGGGTGTATCGGACGCCATTCCAGGGTGAGCGGAGATTGGGGGTTGTAGTATGTGGAGACTCCAGCCAGGGACCAAGTTGCCTTGTTTATTCTTCCCAGCATTCCCTCTGCTTGACACTGACCAATCAGGAGGCCCGCTGCCGCCCCGCCCTCTGTACAGGATATTGCGCTTATTTTTGCATCCAGATAATTAACAGATATTATTAATAAAGAAGATTTTTGTATATGAGAGCGGCGTCTCCGTGTCGTCCTCACGCCGGCGCTCCGCTGCTCGCAGGCTCCGCCTCTTCAGGGTTTTCTAGCATCTCTTTGTACTGGCGCTTGAAGAATCCCAGCTGGAAGTAAAGGGGATGGGGTAAGTAGTGCTCTGCAAATCCTCTGTGCTGCTGTGGTGCAGTAGGCGTCCATACTCACCTTGTACAGCCCTGCAGTGATGACTGACAGCAACAGGAGACCGCCCACGCTGCTCCCGATCATCAGGGGGTAATAGTCGTACCTGCTGAAGATCTCCAGTGTGGTCTCCGCCTGCAACAGAGGGGGAGGGGGAGTGCAGTGTAATTGTTATCATGTACAGCGGGGGCGCCCCAGAGTTCTTATCAATGTGAGTGGAGGGTCATCACCAACCCCTGCCCCCCCTCCAGCAGGAGATTGTAATGTGCCCCCTCCCCAACACATCTGGTACCTGAGCTTGGACAAAGCGCCACTCCTGCTGCAGAACGTGCCGGAAGATCCGACTGTCATACACCAACTCTGCTGAAGTCTGGAGCGACATCCTCCGCACTACGGCCTGACATCAAAGAAGAATAACCCGCATCACTGACCCCCACATGACATCATCAAGTGACTGCAACCAACATACAGACCCCAAGTGTGAACACAGGAGGTAGTATTATAGTAGTTATATTCTTGTATATAGGAGTAGTATTATAGTAGTTATATTCTTGTACATAGGAGCAGTATTATAGTAGTTATATTCTTATACATAGGAGCAGTATTATAGTAGTTATATTCTTATACATAGGAGTAGTATTATAGTAGTTATATTCTTGTACATAGGAGCAGTATTATAGTAGTTATATTCTTGTACATAGGAGCAGTATTATAGTAGTTATATTCTTATACATAGGAGTAGTATTATAGTAGTTATATTCTTGTACATAGGAGGTAGTATTATAGTAGTTATATGATTGTATATAGGAGTAGTATTATAGTAGTTATATTCTTGTATATAGGAGTAGTATTATAGTAGTTATATTCTTGTACATAGGAGTAGTATTATAGTAGTTATATTCTTGTACATAGGAGGTAGTATTATAGTAGTTATATTCTTGTACATAGGAGGTAGTATTATAGTAGTTATGTGATTGTATATAGGAGTAGTATTATAGTAGTTATATTCTTGTACATAGGAGGTAGTATTATAGTAGTTATATGATTGTATATAGGAGTAGTATTATAGTAGTTATATTCTTGTACATAGGAGGTAGTATTATAGTAGTTATATTCTTGTATATAGGAGTAGTATTATAGTAGTTATATTCTTGTACATAGGAGCAGTATTATAGTAGTTATATTCTTATACATAGGAGCAGTATTATAGTAGTTATATTCTTATACATAGGAGTAGTATTATAGTAGTTATATTCTTGTACATAGGAGCAGTATTATAGTAGTTATATTCTTGTACATAGGAGCAGTATTATAGTAGTTATATTCTTATACATAGGAGTAGTATTATAGTAGTTATATTCTTGTACATAGGAGGTAGTATTATAGTAGTTATATGATTGTATATAGGAGTAGTATTATAGTAGTTATATTCTTGTATATAGGAGTAGTATTATAGTAGTTATATTCTTGTACATAGGAGTAGTATTATAGTAGTTATATTCTTGTACATAGGAGGTAGTATTATAGTAGTTATATTCTTGTACATAGGAGGTAGTATTATAGTAGTTATGTGATTGTATATAGGAGTAGTATTATAGTAGTTATATTCTTGTACATAGGAGGTAGTATTATAGTAGTTATATGATTGTATATAGGAGTAGTATTATAGTAGTTATATTCTTGTACATAGGAGGTAGTATTATAGTAGTTATATTCTTGTATATAGGAGTAGTATTATAGTAGTTATATTCTTGTACATAGGAGGTAGTATTATAGTAGTTATATGATTGTATATAGGAGTAGTATTATAGTAGTTATATTCTTGTACATAGGAGGTAGTATTATAGTAGTTATATGATTGTATATAGGAGTAGTATTATAGTAGTTATATTCTTGTACATAGGTGTAGTATTATAGTAGTTATATTCTTGTACATAGGAGGTAGTATTATAGTAGTTATATGATTGTATATAGGAGTAGTATTATAGTAGTTATATTCTTGTACATAGGAGGTAGTATTATAGTAGTTATATGATTGTATATAGGAGTAGTATTATAGTAGTTATATTCTTGTATATAGGAGTAGTATTATAGTAGTTATATTCTTGTATATAGGAGTAGTATTATAGTAGTTATATTCTTGTACATAGGAGTAGTATTATAGTAGTTATATTCTTGTACATAGGAGTAGTATTATAGTAGTTATATTCTTGTATATAGGAGTAGTATTATAGTAGTTATATTCTTGTACATAGGAGCAGTATTATAGTAGTTATATTCTTGTACATAGGAGCAGTATTATAGTAGTTATATTCTTGTACATAGGAGCAGTATTATAGTAGTTATATTCTTGTACATAGGAGCAGTATTATAGTAGTTATATTCTTGTACATAGGAGCAGTATTATAGTAGTTATATTCTTGTACATAGGAGCAGTATTATAGTAGTTATATTCTTGTACATAGGAGCAGTATTATAGTAGTTATATTCTTGTACATAGGAGCAGTATTATAGTAGTTATATTCTTGTACATAGGAGCAGTATTATAGTAGTTATATTCTTGTACATAGGAGCAGTATTATAGTAGTTATATTCTTGTACATAGGAGCAGTATTATAGTAGTTATATTCTTGTACATAGGAGTAGTATTATAGTAGTTATATTCTTGTACATAGGAGGTAGTATTATAGTAGTTATATTCTTGTACATAGGAGGTAGTATTATAGTAGTTATATGATTGTATATAGGAGTAGTATTATAGTAGTTATATTCTTGTACATAGGAGGTAGTATTATAGTAGTTATATGATTGTATATAGGAGTAGTATTATAGTAGTTATATTCTTGTACATAGGAGGTAGTATTATAGTAGTTATATTCTTGTATATAGGAGTAGTATTATAGTAGTTATATTCTTGTACATAGGAGGTAGTATTATAGTAGTTATATGATTGTATATAGGAGTAGTATTATAGTAGTTATATTCTTGTACATAGGAGGTAGTATTATAGTAGTTATATGATTGTATATAGGAGTAGTATTATAGTAGTTATATTCTTGTACATAGGTGTAGTATTATAGTAGTTATATTCTTGTACATAGGAGGTAGTATTATAGTAGTTATATGATTGTATATAGGAGTAGTATTATAGTAGTTATATTCTTGTACATAGGAGGTAGTATTATAGTAGTTATATGATTGTATATAGGAGTAGTATTATAGTAGTTATATTCTTGTATATAGGAGTAGTATTATAGTAGTTATATTCTTGTATATAGGAGTAGTATTATAGTAGTTATATTCTTGTACATAGGAGTAGTATTATAGTAGTTATATTCTTGTACATAGGAGTAGTATTATAGTAGTTATATTCTTGTACATAGGAGTAGTATTATAGTAGTTATATTCTTGTACATAGGAGCAGTATTATAGTAGTTATATTCTTGTACATAGGAGCAGTATTATAGTAGTTATATTCTTGTACATAGGAGCAGTATTATAGTAGTTATATTCTTGTACATAGGAGCAGTATTATAGTAGTTATATTCTTGTACATAGGAGCAGTATTATAGTAGTTATATTCTTGTACATAGGAGCAGTATTATAGTAGTTATATTCTTGTACATAGGAGCAGTATTATAGTAGTTATATTCTTGTACATAGGAGCAGTATTATAGTAGTTATATTCTTGTACATAGGAGCAGTATTATAGTAGTTATATTCTTGTACATAGGAGGTAGTATTATAGTAGTTATATTCTTGTACATAGGAGGTAGTATTATAGTAGTTATATTCTTGTACATAGGAGTAGTATTATAGTAGTTATATTCTTGTACACAGGAGGTAGTATTATACTAGTTATATTCTTGTACATAGGAGCAGTATTATAGTAGTTATATTCTTGTACACAGGAGGTAGTATTATAGTAGTTATATTCTTGTACATAGGAGCAGTATTATAGTAGTTATATTCTTGTACATAGGAGCAGTATTATAGTAGTTATATTCTTGTACATAGGAGCAGTATTATAGTAGCTATATTCTTGTACATAGGAGCAGTATTATAGTAGTTATATTCTTGTACATAGGAGCAGTATTATAGTAGTTATATTCTTGTACATAGGAGCAGTATTATAGTAGTTATATTCTTGTATATAGGAGTTGTATTATAGTAGTTATACTCTTGTACATAGGGGCAGTATTATAGTAGTTATACTCTTGTACATAGGAGCAGTATTATAGTAGTTATATTCTTGTATATAGGAGGTAGTATTATAGTAGTTATATTCTTGTACATAGGAGCAGTATTATAGTAGTTATATTCTTGTACATAGGAGCAGTATTATAGTAGTTATATTCTTGTACACAGGAGGTAGTATTATAGTAGTTATATTCTTGTACACAGGAGGTAGTATTATAGTAGTTATATTCTTGTACATAGGAGCAGTATTATAGTAGTTATATTCTTGTACATAGGAGCAGTATTATAGTAGTTATATTCTTGTACATAGGAGCAGTATTATAGTAGCTATATTCTTGTACATAGGAGCAGTATTATAGTAGCTATATTCTTGTACATAGGAGCAGTATTATAGTAGTTATATTCTTGTACATAGGAGTAGTATTATAGTAGTTATATTCTTGTATATAGGAGTTGTATTATAGTAGTTATACTCTTGTACATAGGGGCAGTATTATAGTAGTTATACTCTTGTACATAGGAGCAGTATTATAGTAGTTATATTCTTGTATATAGGAGGTAGTATTATAGTAGTTATATTCTTGTACATAGGAGCAGTATTATAGTAGTTATATTCTTGTACATAGGAGCAGTATTATAGTAGTTATATTCTTGTACATAGGAGGTAGTATTATAGTAGTTATATTCTTGTACATAGGAGGTAGTATTACAGTAGTTATATTCTTGTATATAGGAGCAGTATTATAGTAGTTATATTCTTGTACATAGGAGCAGTATTATAGTAGTTATATTCTTGTACATAGGAGCAGTATTATAGTAGTTATATTCTTGTACATAGGAGGTAGTATTATAGTAGTTATATTCTTGTACATAGGAGCAGTATTATAGTAGTTATATTCTTGTACATAGGAGCAGTATTATAGTAGTTATATTCTTGTACATAGGAGGTAGTATTATAGTAGTTATATTCTTGTATATAGGAGGTAGTATTATAGTAGTTATACTCTTGTACATAGGAGTAGTATTATAGTAGTTATATTCCTGTACATAGGAGGTAGTATTATAGTAGTTATATTCTTGTACATAGGAGTAGTATTATAGTAGTTATATTCTTGTACATAGGAGCAGTATTATAGTAGTTATATTCTTGTACATAGGAGCAGTATTATAGTAGTTCTATTCTTGTACATAGGAGGTAGGATTATGAATTTTTATTGATTTGCGGGATTCCTCCATTTGATGTTGCTGTTAGTTGCCATTCACACTGTCTTTGCTCTTCCTCATCTATACTATGCGGTATTTATTGCACCCTCACCTCTGTGCTCCAGTCAGTGGTCACTGCCCCACTGATACTGAAGGTTACTGATGTCCCGACCTCCAGGACGTTGATGTTACAGGTCACTCTGAGACAAGTCCCAACCGAGCAGTTCTGAGAGAAGAGATAGTGGTTAGGACTCAGGACGGTTTGTTGTTGGCCTCTTCTGTAGGATTTGATCTTCTTGTCCTCTCCATATTGTAATTGCTACAACAATGAATGAATCCATCTCCTATGAACAGTTCTTGTACCTGAAGGCAGGAAATTGTCTCGGCTGATACTTACCAGAACTGGATTTACTTTCATCATCTCTCGTACATTCTCGGCTCCAGATGTGTTTTCTGTTGTGGAGCAGGTAGAAAGTTCTGGCTGGAAGGGCACAAGAGATGAGATGTCACCTCTGGGGTTACCCGTGGATAATGAATGGTCCATCGCCCTACCGCTACCATAAACCTGACCGCAGCAGAGGTCACATCACTTATCTACAAACCAGTGGGGCTTGGGTGGGTGGATAAGAGAAGTTAGATTTAGGTTAATCCACAAAGCCCATGCTGGGTATAGACGTAGGAGAGCGAACTCTCTGGACTTTCCTACACACATGCATGCTCGGCTGAGTGCTACAGATCTACCGAATGTCAAAGTCAAGGAAGATGCTGCCAGACTCCTCCAGTGGTGGATAGTCTTCCCGAGTTTGGAAAAAATTTGGCAAGTGTGATCCAACCCAACATCTACCTTCAGGGGAGAGTCAGGAGGACCTCATAGACATCAGCTACTTGGATGGCCCTGTCGAAGTTGGCGATCATCTGATGTGAGCTTTAGTAAATTGGGGTTAACAAATCCATTACGACAACCTAAGGTAAAGTTGTCTACAGCTGGGTGACATCTTCTATATTCCCACCGATCTGGGCTGTTCAAAGGGTTATGTGCACTTAAAGGAGGGCAAAGGGTTAAAGGTTTGGGATGTTCTCAGACCTGTAAGGAGCCTTCACCCATCTGATGTTGTCTTAACTAATCCATGAAGTGACCAAGACATCAGTCATTGACTATTGTACGCAGAGGCTTAGTCTCCCAGCATGGAGTATGGAGAACCAGGATCTGTACCTGTGAACTGGAGATGTTCAGGTTCTTCCATACTGAAGCATTCCCCAGTCGGAGTGGAATTAGTAATATGATGGAGAGAGGAAGCCGGCGCTGGCCCAGATTAATGACCTGCAGGAGAGAGTGGCCGTAACTATACAGTCAATGCAGAGCATTTATGGGATTACTTTTGACGTCTAACGCCCGTGGCTCCCAGTCTGTGACCTGCGTTGACAGTAGCGCTCTGACATGTATGTACTCACCCTGTACACGTGGCTAATGGTGGAGTCTGAAGAAGAAAAGTTCTGGTATTTGCTGCTTTCTTCAAGCCTGAAACGGATTTAGAACTTGATGTCAGGTGGCCAAACACATTAGGGTCAAGTCGGCCGTTTGGACCAATAGAGCTCTATCGGCCAATGAACCTGCAGTGTTCGAGCTGTATGTCTGAAATCTAAAGTGTATAGTGAGCCTTATTGACCGCCTTCAACAACTAAGTGCCCCGCCCAGTTGTCTATTTAGAAGTGCATGTTGTATGAGGATCGGACACAATCAGCTGATCGTAATTGGTATTTTTACCAATAGATGACCAAATCTGTCCTGTATGGCTGATCTCCTATAGGCAGGCTAACGTCTTCCATTGGTCAATGACCATCCGCAGCATCTACATGGCAGATCGTCGGCCACTATTAGAGCTCCATAGAGACCTCCCATACGTCCCATCACTGTAGCCTGAGGACTTGGCTTCTCTCTGGGTTGTCAGGTGGTCACATAATTGCATCTGTGTTAAGGCCACAATACTTGGACCTAAATCGCAGTAAGTTGGGAACAAAGTCCTAGTACGAGCAGCCATAAGACAGAGGATATAGTCAATGTCTGACATATTCTGAGGCACTGTACACGTTGGGTGTTCTTATCTTTGTACCATAGTGTGATAAGACTCTGGGCCCAGGAGATGATGGAGACCTCCTACATCTAGGCCCTGGTGTACAAGGTCATGCCTCAGGGAGCAGAACATAACTTGAGAGAACATTTAGCTTGTTCTGCGTCCACCAATACTTATTCTCTTACCTGGCTGACCATTGTTTTGCCTTATGAATCGCTGACACAGAGCCCACTATGGTGCAGGACCCACAGTAGTCAAACGTCCTTAATGCTTACCTGCTGACAGTCACGTAGGTTGAGTACAACACACCAATTCCAGATGAGGATGTCATTAGCTGATTAGAAGGTCCTCCATTATCACTGTGTAGAGAGAAGAAGGTGAAACCATCCAAGAACAACTCTAATCGGTGGAGATAACGCTCCGCAATGGCCTACAGATGTATGTCTAGTCTGTGATTCTGGTGAACGCTGTAGGATTTGCAGACTAGGCCGGAGAGACCTTACGGTAAAAGTTTCTGAAGGACGCTCCAGGATATTGCCAGGGTCGGAGGCCCTGCTCTGCTGTTCAGATGTGGTTGGTAGTTACCTTGTCACACTGGCCGTCAGAGTTAACGCGTTTCCCAGCTCTGCCATTGGAGCGACATGAAAACTAACCAAAAACACAACCTGAAAGAGACACAAAGCATGCGTGACCTTGTCTGCACCGACGATAGTAGATCTGTAAGACTAGAAGCGGCCATGAAATTATCTTGTTATTTTCAGTTCTAGAACAAATACGGACTCAAATCTAAAAATGCAGGCCTGGCAAGAGGATCGGGCCTAGCAAAAATGATCTGTATCAAAGGTTATGGCCGTTATTACCTCAGCAGTCCGTACATGGGAGTATATAGAGCTTTGTCCATACCATAGTGTTGGGTCTTAAGAGAGGTCTGTTGACTCCACAGTTCACCACCCTCTGGTTCTCCTCTGTCGAACATGTAATTATAACTCGCTTGTTGCTCTACAAGATACACAATAAAGATTTAATCTCTAGTTTGGCAAACGGGGGAATCCCCGGGCAACACCTGGCTGACAGATCAAGTCATACCTCAATGATGGCCACCCTTCTATAAGACAAACCAGAGGGGAAGGGTATCAGAACACGAGTATTGTAGGAATCGTCCCCCAGGTTCTTCACTGAGACTGTAACATTGACATCATGAAATAAGCCAACCACCAGCTGAGTGAGACTGTAACGATAGACATAATCCTTCAAGAGGAGATTGGCACGGCTATCTACAGCAGGTTGTACATTTCAGGGACCATAGCATACTAGGAATTGTTTACAAATCCCCCCATCAGAGGGCACCACAAGTACCTGGATATAAGAGAAGCCTGGAATACATATCAAGTGTTCGTGTCTTGTATCTGATGCTTTGGGATTTCTTCTACATCTTCTGACTGTCCATAATGATTGCCTAATGACCGACCACCTTGCCCAGTCTAGCTTATGTCTGACTACCCATTGGCTATGTGACAGCTTAGCTACCTACCACCTGCCTAGCTTTATTTGGATGTCTGTGACCTAAGTCAAGTGCTATGTCTCCTTGGCGTTGGTCGACTTTACTCAAAGTATTTTCTGAGTAGACAATGGACTCAACCATTAACGTCTTGTCATTGGTTGAGAAGGTCACTTGGCACTAGTGACGGTATTTATACCAAGCTAAGAGGACAATTATTCTGGTAACCATTCAGACAGAGGGTTTCTTCCTTACTTGCTGAATGTCAGATTCACCTGCAGATCATCTTGACATTCACCATCTCCACCACAGTTCTTCTCAAATGAGATCTGAAAAGAGAAAGTGTCAATGTGTGACCCGGAAGTTAGATGCTGGAGAGATGGTGATTGATGGCTAGATAAGACCAGTATGGAGGTACACTGGAGGACATACAAGGTCCATAATGATAGTCATAGCCAAACTATCTTCAGAATGACTCTGTAGTTGCAGTTTGAGGCCATCAACGATCACGGAACAGTTCTGGATAATCTGGTAACTTCTATGAACTACTTAGTTGGAGGTTCACTCTTTGGAAGAACGTAAGGATTAGGCTAATGGTTCCAACTGTCCCTTTGTGTGGCCATCATACCTCTCTTATCTGGGTGCTTGGGGAATCCTCACTCAGGACGGGATTTCCAATCAAGGAATAATTTAGGGCAGCTCGAAGAGGAGTTAGAGAGTCCTCCACACACTCCTGAGAGAGAGGCAGGAGAAAACATGAGAGTCGTGTCATGGTCACAGTGTGAGGACCTAGCAGGGTCCAGAAAAACTTACAGGTAGATCAATAGAGTGATGATGACAATTGTCTCTTTGATGTAGCATCAACGTGTTATTGATGGATCGACCGGCATTGGAGAAATGGACTCGTGTGTTAGTGCGACCAACATCTAGAAGAACATTGTATATCAGCTGCCCAAAGTTCACACCTGCCAAAGAGTTTGAGAAGAACTTGTGATTTCACAGTGGCCAGAGAACTTGATAACCCTAATGTCTATGGTTTAGAAGCATAGTCTTCCTCTGTGACCTGCCTGTGCACACGCAGTGGGTGTACCAGAGAGATTGATCTCGCCACTATGACCTCTTCATTGTAGACCCTGCTCAGAACCTCTCAGACCTGGCCATTCTCACAGATGTCTTCAAGCCTTCCATTGAGACCTCCATCCCTCATTGTATAAAGTTAGATCATAAGGGACACTATGTTCACTTACCAGATACAGCTTTACTTTTTATGTGGATGGTGAAACACACGGTCAATGTGGTCACTGGTCCTGGTCTGTGATGATCTGCACATTCATAGAGTGTGTGGGAAATCTCACTAGGTTTAAATGTCATGGAGACAGAGACACCCAGGACAGGACGGGATCTAGAGGAAGATTTCAAAATGCCTGGTTAGAAGTCACTATGGTCCACCACTGGCTGTAGACAGAAGAGGTGCGAAGAATCAGATCACATCACAGTTGGCCAACCCCAACAACATGTCCCTGTTATTACATAATAATTGGGAATCCTTGCTGCCTCCGCACTCACAGGCTGCACATTTGGAAGTCTTTGACCAGTCATTTTTGCTACTTATTTGTCTACAGCCATGTTGTCTGCTGAGATAGCAGGTGTGATAGGATTCTACAACTCACCTTCCTGAGAGGTTATGAAACAGGGCAGTAGCAAGCATCACAAGACGTAAGACAAGAGGCAGAAGTTCTCCCAACACCTCTACCCTCTTACCTCAGGACGACAACTTGACCTTCACCGCCCACAACCAGGTCAGGGAGATTGTCCCCTGTCAGGTCTACATTTCCAGTCACTGATCTTCCAAAGTTCATTAACTTTCTACTGACGCTCTGACCAGGGATACGCTGCGGAAGAAAGAAGAGACCTGTGGCACTCATGGGTATAGCCTCGTACTTTGCTCAATGCACTGACAACTTGTGTTCACCATGTCTCGACAACTTTCTCTTTGATGTCAGATGTTGCTTCCTGTCCATGTGTGAGACCTGCTGTCAGTGGCATCCACTCCTCTCCGATGTAACGCCCTTAGGTCTTCTAGTCCTCTCTCTTTTCTCACCTGTGTATAAGAAGTTTTAAAGCCTCCATCTTGGCCAAGGAAGATGTAAACGGCACCCTGATTGTTATCCTCACAGGGGGCGCCCACTGCCAGGTCAGGTAACTCATCTCCAGTCACGTCTGGAAGGATGGAGATAGCAGAACCGAAATGGCCCAACGCTTGGGCGCCGTCGCCATGAAGAGTCCGTAGACATGTGAAGGTGATATTTGTGTGACTGTGGACATGAGAATCCTCTACCTAAGAGGACCAAAGACGTAATAATTTACACTGGAAGCTAAAAGACAGCGCATGCAAATTATTACAAGTCACCTCTCGACCCTAAGTCCAATGTGTGAGACTTCTGGAGGGTCTAAGGAACATTTTAACCCTTTTTTTTAAAAAAAATATTCTTTGAGGTGCGATAAACAAAACCATCTATTCTTACATTCACCATGCGAGTTTTATGACGTGGTCGTAACAAACACAGCAATAACAATTTTGTACATAATAAGGGGGTACTAAGATGGTAACCCATAGAGACCATTAGCTATGGCGCCACCTGGAACCTCTGGGGTGAAAGGACGAGAAGAATTGGTTGTTTTCTCCAATCTCAACCACTGCAACAACAGACAACAACAAGAATATCAGCTGTACAATACGACTAACACTTGTCGCGGGTCCTGAGTCCATCACTGCACCTCACAAGAAGATCTCTAGACCTTTACTCTATTTCTGGTATCTGCTGCCGTCAATCCTAGACGTTCTGATGTTGAGTCACCAGAATCTACCAAGTGCATCTCCTGCATCAGTACTCAACATTACACTGTACAGATGCCACCACCTGGATGGCAGGCTATGAGATACCACCGACTGGATGGTAGGCTAATAGATGCCACCGCATGGATGGCAGGCTACGAGATACCACCGCATGGATGGCAGGCTACAAGATACCACCGCCTGGATAGCAGGCTAAGAAATGCCACCGTCTGGTTGGCAGGCTATGAGATACCACCGACTGGATGGTAGGCTAATAGATGCCACCACATGGATGGCAGGCTATGAGATACCACCGCATGGATAGCAGGCCAAGAGATGCCACACACATGGATGGCAGGCTACGAGATACCACCGCATGGATGACAGGCTAAGAGATACCACCGCATAGATGGCAGGCTACAAGATACCACCGCCTGGATAGCAGGCTACAAAATGCCATCGCATGGATGGCAGGCTACAGATACCACCGCCTGGTTGGCAGGCTAAGAGATACCACCACATGGATGGCAGGCTACAAAATATCACTGCCTGCAGGGTAGGCTATGAGATAACAGTATGTGACCATTGCCCTCGCACTGGGGACCTTCCATCAATCACTTCACTGTAGTCAAGGACTCACCATTGTGATAGGGCACAAATGAACCAGACCACTTGGAAAGTCTGCAGAAAAATGAGTCGGAGCCCCGACCAGAAGAAGAGACGAAGAGGAGTTCAGATGGAGAAAATTCAGTACAGAACCAAAATACGACCCAATCTGAAAGATCAAAACATCAGGGGATAGTTACCTGAAGCTACAGTCAATGACAAGAGTCCTGGCTACTGCATATATGACCCTGACTACTGCATATATGACCCTGACTACTCTATATATATGACCCTGACTACTCCGCTTACTACATGTCCTGTGAATATCTGGTATTTCCCGCCTTGGACAGCTTTGGTTTTATTCTTACCTTCTTCATCATGGATGAGAGACCTCTCTCTTCTGTATCTGTAACGGCCATCTTGTATAGTCAGTATAATTACTACAATTACCTGCTCTCCTGTGACGGAGGCCACTGGACTCCAATGGACGGGGTTTGGGTTTCTTCTATAGATGAAGACCCTCCCCAGATGCTGAAATCTTGGGGCTCCAATGGCAATCAGATCCTGATTTACCTGCTGTATGGCATAACCTGGTGAATACAAAAGCAAGAGTAAGTGCCGAGATCTGATAATCAAGACGTATCTTCATCTTATATCACAAGGTCATCTTATATTACACCAATTGTATTATGTTACATGGGTCGCCTTATGTTATGCAGAGCGGCTTATATTGCATATTACTTGGCACCCCTATGTACCCCACTCACCCATATAGGAGGCCTTCATATCAGTGCCGTCCTCTGGGGCATTTATCCATGTGGCCTTGTCCTGACCATTCTTGTAGCTATATGCTCCTCCTGCCCAGTTATTTGCTCCAACTGCCCCCAGGATTGCCCCATCCTGAGCAATAGAAACCACTATTAGTACAAGGTGTTTTCTCTGATTGATTTCCAGTTTTCCAAACACCAGACTCAGAAATTCAAAATCTTCTGACACTGCCTGGACCGTGCTGAGGCCGAAACAATGTAGGGGCAGATTTACTAACCCTTCCTGATAGTCGGAGATCTAGTCTATAGACAATAGTGAGTAAGCTTAGAGCGGACAGCCTGGCAATGCTGCGTGTACTCTACAGACTCGTGTGTGACTTCACCTATTGCTTGGTTTATTTTGCACCATGTGCCATTATCAGTGTGGAGATGACTGCACAGACATGTGAACAGGAGCCAATTTCCAACACTAAAAATGTGAAGCCAGAGATCTCTGCGGGTCACTTCATGCTTGGCTTGGCCTGGCTATAAATGCCAATACAACGGAATTATCAACCACTGACACCTATTGTAGAAAAAAACAACATACAGTAGAGACTTCTTATTCTATCACAGAGGTGTCCGAGGTGCACTGAATGGAGACTCACCATTGTCAACAGTGCACTGAAACCTTCTTGAGACAATTCCATCTGAAACTTGTCTCCACTTACAGTTTGCAAACCTGGTAATAAGATGGGAATGACAAAAGAATAATTAGAAAGAAATGAAACTATGGAGGAAGAAAGACAGATGAGAAGGCAAAGGAGGACAATGTATATGGGGGAGTGAAGAGAAAAGAGGAGGAGATGGAGGAGAACAGACTGAGGATAGAGGAATGAAGAGAGAAGAGGAGAAGGAGGAGAAGAGACTGAGGATGGAGGAATGAAGAGAGAAGAGGAGAACAGACTGAGGATGGAGAGAAGAAGAAAGAAGAGGAGGATATGGAGGAGAACAGACTGAGGATGGAGGAATGAAGAGAGGAGATGGAGGAGAACAGACGGGATAGAGAGAAGAGGAGGAAATGGAGGAGAACAGACTGAGAATGGAGAGAAGAAGAGAGAAGAGGAGGAGATGGAGGAGAACAGACTGAGAATGGAGAGAAGAAGAGAGAAGAGGAGGAGATGGAGGAGAAGAGACTGAGGATAGAGGAATGAAGAGAGAAGAGGAGGAGATGGAGGAGAACAGACTGAGGATGGAGAGAAGAAGAAAGAAGAGGAGGATATGGAGGAGAACAGACTGAGGATGGATGAATGAAGAGAGAAGAGGAGGAGATGGAGAACAGACTGGGGATAGAGAGAAGAAGAAAGAAGAGGAGGATATGGAGGAGAAGAGACTGAGGATGGAGGAATGAAGAGAGAAGAGGAGGAGATGGAGAACAGACTGGGGATAGAGAGAAGAAGAAAGAAGAGGAGGATATGGAGGAGAAGAGACTGAGGATGGAGGAATGAAGAGAGAAGAGGAGGAGATGGAGGATAACAGACTGAGGATGGAGAGAAGAAGAGAGAAGAGGAGGAGAACAGACTGGGGATAGAGAGAAGAGGAGGAGATGGAGAACAGACTGAGGATGGAGAGAAGAAGAAAGAAGAGGAGGATATGGAGGAGAACAGACTGAGGATGGATGAATGAAGAGAGAAGAGGAGGAGATGGAGGAGAACAGACTGGGGATAGAGAGAAGAGGAGGAGATGGAGGAGAAGAGACTGAGGATGAAGAGAAGAAGAAAGAAGAGGAGGATATGGAGGAGAAGAGACTGAGGATGGAGGAATGAAGAGAGAAGAGGAGGAGATGGAGGATAACAGACTGAGGATGGAGAGAAGAAGAGAGAAGAGGAGGAGAACAGACTGGGGATAGAGAGAAGAGGAGGAGATGGAGGAGAACAGACTGAGGATGGAGAGAAGAAGAGAGAAGAGGAGGAGAACAGACTGGGGATAGAGAGAAGAGGAGGAGATGGAGGAGAAGAGACTGAAAGGAGAGAAGTTGAGCAAAGAGAAGGATATGGAGGAGAACAGACTGACAAAGGAGAGAAGATGAGAGAAGAGAGGAGATGGAGGAGAGCAGATTAAGTTTTAGTTCTAGAACTGGCAGAACCTTCAGACTTGATGCACATACTTTGTTTGGTTTTTACTTGTTGTCATCACTTTACCTTCAATAGTGAAGATTTTGTCTTCTAGAGTTTTATGTAAACTTCTTAATGCTGAGAAGTTTGTAACCTGGAAAATATGATCTTTAGGTTCCGGGGAGGCAATTGACATCAGTTCTTTGTAGGCCTTGGAACGAGATAAGACATCGCCCACCTGTAGGTCAATGAGAGGACTAGTCTGTATACAGCACAAACTACATAACTGTGTGGTCTATAAGATCTCAAATCATAAGTACCCAAATAGCGAAGCGCCGCACCCCGATCCTATTGGCCTCTTGAGTAGAATGTGCCAGAGGGGTTTCATCCATACGTGACACTCCATCGGTTATAACAATCAGAATCTTCTCCACATTGTCACGGGCGCCTTTACTTGGATCAAAGAGTTGTTTACTGTGAATAGTCAGGCGAGAGTGAGTGATGGCAACGACCTAAACTGTCCACTAGTCGAAGTCCCCTGATAGGACGGGTGTACATATGTGTAATACTGAGCACTGATATATACATATACAGGTGTAGGATCAGCATCAGGTGAGGCCGACATGGAAAAGCCAAGAAGAAAAAAATAATCTATAAAGTAATTCTGTAATGTCAGCAAGGAGAACGAAATAGCCCCGAGGTGGCCCCATCCAATGTGAGTGAATATGCACCAATGACTGAGCCATAGACGCAGCCCATGGGGCGAAGAAAGACAATTCCTTCCTTGGCTTTTCTTATTACACTAGTCTGGGCAATCAATCAATCATCAATAACACTAGTCCGGACAATTCTAATAGGAATCCCATTCACATGCAACTGGATTCAACTCAATCTTTCAACATTTCAGGTTCGACGCAAAACTTTTGGGGTTTACCAGTCTGTACTATTATACTGTAGGGTCTGCTCAGACCCCAGGCAGGGGGGAGGTGTAGAGATAACAAGCACTTATACACGCCTTGTCTCACCTCTCCGGGGCTTCCTCTTCAGGTCTCTTCCAGCCTCTGTCATCACGTCCACCAGGATCAGTGCTGAGGCCCAATTACAGGGGTGCAGTGACAATGACAAGGGTCTCAGCGCTGACCCCAGGGCATGTGACATTAGTCAGAGGATGGAAGAGGCCTGAAGAAGATGCTGAGAGACCACCGGACGCCCAGGAGAGGGGAGACAAGGTGAGTAGAAGTGCTGGATATCTTTACACCTCCTCTGTGCCTCCGCTTACTATACCTGAGGAGATCACAGAGTAGAAGAACCGGAGGGTTGAACATCACAAATAGAGATGGGTGAATCAGTTCAATCCAAACAAATTATTTGGTTGTCATGAAACCGAGCATAAGCTTTGTCTTGGACAAAATGAATTGCTCGCTGGATTATACTTTGGGGTCTTGGTGTCCCAATTACAGGCCTCAGCTGTGACCCGGGCCAGTGTCGTCGTATAAGAGCACTGGATGGCACTAAGTGGTGCGACCCCAATATACATCCCAAACTTGTGGCAACCCAAAATCCCTGATCCCCTGCATGTGGCTCGTGCACCAGAGCACACCTGGCCTCGGACTGGGGCAGAACCCTAGAGCGGCACTTACATGACCTCTAGGATGGCGGTGCAGGTCTGCGTTGAGTGGCCTTTCTGTTGTCGGATCCCCTCCATGAGTATTTTGGGATTTCTTATCTTTGAAAACTTCATAAAATTAAATTCTGCATCAAATGAACTGGAATATTGCATGAGAGCAAACTATGGAGACAAGAGGGGAGAAGAGGGGTCCGCTGGGTCAGGGGCCAACACTGACAGGAAAGGGCCCCCCAACAACAGCAAAGCTACTCAAATGTACAATCTATTCCATATTGGACACATGATGTGTACACACCACTGACACGTGAGACGTATGATATCTACAACACACGCGCACATATCACACATCCCACATACAGGACACATGATGTGGGGTAATTTAGTATACAATAAGTAGCCAGAAAACTGGTGCAAAGATGGTGCATGTTTGGCACATTGGACCTTGATTGCACCAAAAAGCCACCCCTATCTGTCCCAAAGGTGGCCAGAGAGAGGATCAATGGAGGGCAAGGGTCAAGGAGGGACTACAGCAGGGATCAAAGGGGGCCAGGGCAGGTATGCCTCAAGCAGTCATATTATTGATGGCAGAAAACTGGCAGCGAGTTGTGCCCGACATCTGTACCAGCCCCTGGTCGGGGTAAATTTCTATTCTGAGGCACCAGAATTATGATGAGGCCGCTGTTATAATTAATAATTCTGCAGATTTTGCACCAGTGGGGGATGAATTATGTGTTATATAGGGGTGAGGTCTGTCCCCACTTTTCAGCTGTGTCATACATTGGTGGATCAGAGACTATGATGGCGCCACCGCCTTACCTGAGCATTACTGCCACTAAAATTCTTCATAATTGTGGTCACAAACTCCAACATTAACTGGAAATCAGAGCTGGCGATGCTGCTGGAGCCATCGACAAGGAAGGCCACGTCTAGGCCACGAACTGAGCAGTCTGGGGAGACATGGTGGACCAAAGAGGAGATGTAGAAATGACATGAGGGACATGGTGGAGACATCACAGACAAGATGGAGGCGTGGGACACCCAAGGAGAGACAGAGTAAGACAACCATAAAGACTGGAGGAATGAGGAAAGACGAGGAGAAGACAAGGAACCAGAACTGGAAACCAAGACAAGTTAGAAGAGGCAAGCCAAAGAGGAGATGATGGTGTACATATATGGAGCAAGTGCTGGATCTTCACACTACAAGGAGAACCCACCTGGGAGTGAAGGGGGCAGAGATCTCTGAACCTGCAGGTGCTCATCCAGCTGGTAACAGCGACCATTCACATACATGTTCTTCCCACAGGTTCTCCGCAGGGTTGGCCCACAAACCTCAGAGAAAATAACAGAATGAAAGTTATTATGTGGGAAGAGCACAGAACATGGTGACAGAACAATGAACCTAGAACAAAGAACCCAGGACAAAGAACCTAGGACAAAGTACCTAAGACAAAGAACCTAGAACAAAAAATCTAAGAGAAAGAACCTAGGACAAAGAACCTAAGAGAAGGAACCTAGAACAAAGAACCTAGAACAAAGAACCTAGGACAAAGAACATAAGAGAAAGAAACTAGAACAAAGAACCTAGGAGAAAGAACCTAGGCCATAGAACAAAGAACCTAGGACAAAGAACAGGGAGTCCACCTCGCGGCCACCACACAGGTTGCTCCAATTCCTGGACAACGTCTTTGAAGGATTATTCATCTTTCTAATATTGATGGCTTGTCCTTAGCATGGGCTATCGATATTACACCTGTGGTGTCCGGCAGCCAGGACCTCTGCAGATCAGCTTTTCCAGGACAGTGTGGGTACAGGTAATGGTAACAATTCCAGGAGCAACAGAGTATGGCAGTGGGACATCCTATGGTGGGTGAGCAGCATGGCACCATGCTATTTCAGTACAGCTGATCTGCAGGGGTCCTGGCTGTGGGTGGAGGGCCCCTAGAAACAATCCCACTGCTGCGCCCTACACAGATCAATCCGACACTGAACAAAGGACATAGAGCCTTCACGTTTCGCACCAGCAACTGAAGTGGTTTCTCCTGAAAGGATAGAGACAGTCCAAGAGAGATGTGATGATCGTCTGGAGAACCTGCAGGAGGACATATAGAAATATAAGGAAGTCCATGACAATATTGTGATACTTGTCATCTCAGATCCCCTGAGGACTTCCTTACCTGGGATGGGGATCGGAGAGCACCTTGTGGTCCTTGGATCACAGCGATACAACTGGCCAGTTTTATTTGTCACCACTGGATATCGGGGGGCGCTGACGATGACCCTGTGATGAGACCGCAGACAAGTCATGTGATGCCCACCCCCCTGTATAGAGGAAGCTGCAGATTATTCTCTCACCATTTTCCCAGCTGTACGACCTGATGTCCGAAACTGCGGTCACTATTCCGGAAGATGATTGGCTGCTCTGTGTCCGCAAAGATGGCAGCAGCAGAAGACAGAGCTGGAAGATAAAAGGGCAGCAAATAAATGCCCACCCTGGTCATCCATGAGGGTCTTAAACCTCCATAGTCCTCCTCTAGGATTATGTCCCCTCCCTGCTCATCTGTAAGAGGGGTACCAGAGGAGGGGGGTGCTCCCCAGGATACAGCGATGTCACAAACAAGGAAAACGACTCCAACACCGGCACAAGTACCGCGGCACCCGAGATCGTGAGCGATAGATAATAAATTATTTAAAATAATTCCCATACAGAAAGCTGCGGCGCCCCCAAGTATGTGCTGCCAATATATACTAGAATGTTACCTACTGACAGGCTCCCGAAGACGGCCACTCACTACCTGCTAATACCCCTAACTCCGGGAATGTGACACGGGGCCCCGCGGTGCAGGACCACTCCTCACAATCTTATCAAGTACAGACCCCATATAACAGAGAATATGGAGAGTGGTGAGACAGCCGGAGCAGTGCTCCACAGGAGCATCTTACTGACCAGGCTCCCGAAGACCGGCCACTCACTACCTGCTAATACCCCTAGCTCCAGGAGTGTGACACGGGGCCCCGTGGTGCAGGACCACTGCTCACAATCTTATCAGCCGAAACTCAGTCCCAAGGAGCGCCATGAAGTGGTGAGGTTACCCACTGCGATGGCGCTATAGGCTAAGTCAGCTCTATGGTCCTGGGCACACCCCCTGCTCACCATTGGTTTCGGCTGCCCCCTATGCTCCTCCCTTACTCATACTCACTTACAGATCATTTCTGAGCTCCCGAGGTGTAAAGTGTTTGCTTAGGATCAGGAGAACATAACTAATTTCTTCTAGAAACAGCGCCACATCTGTCTATGGGTTGTGTCTGGTACTGCAGCTCATCTCCACTCAAGTCAATAGAAATAAGTTATAAAATTACACGGAGCTTCTTAGTCACCCATGCTGGTTAGTCGCCTTTTCTCTTGCCGGGCAGGTGTTGGTTGGTCACTGGTTCTCCTGCCGGGCAGGTGCTGGTTAGTCGCTGGTTCTCTTGCCTGGCAGGTGCTGGTTAGTCGGCCGTTTTATTGCCTGGCAGGTGCTGGTTAGTCGGACGTGTTTTTGCCGAGCTGGTGCTGGTTAGTTGCTGGTTTTCTTGCCGAGCATGTGCTGGTTAGTTCCTGGTTTTCTTGCCGGGCAGGTGCTGGTTAGTTCTTTGTTTTCTGCTGGGCAGGTACTGGTTAGTCGGCCATTCTCTTACTGGGCAGGTGCTGGTTAGTTCCTAGTTTTCTGCCAGGCAGGTGCTGGTTAGTCGCAGGTTCTCTTGCCGGGCAGGTGCTGGTTAGTCTGACTTTTTTTTTGCCGGGCAGGTGCTGGTTAGTCGGACTTTTTTTTGCCGAGCTGGTGCTGGTTAGTCACTGGTTCTCTTGCCTAGCATGTGCTGGTTAGTCACTGGTTTTCTTGCCGGGCAGGTGCTGGTTAGTTCCTGTTTTTTTTGCCGGGCAGGTGCTGGTTAGTCGCTGGTTCTCATGCCGAGCAGGTGCTGGTTAGTCAGCCGTTTTCTTGCCGGGCAGGTGCTGGTTAGTTGCTGGTTCTCATGCCGAGCAGGTGCTGGTTAGTTGGCCGTTATCTTGCTGGGCAGGTTCTGGTTAGTTCCTGGTTTTCTGCCGGGTAGGTGCTGGTTAGTTGCTGGTTCTCTTGCCGGGCAAGTGCTGGTTAGTCGCTGGTTCTCTTGCCAGGCAGGTGTTGGTTAGTCGCTGGTTCTCTTGCCGGGAAGGTGTTGGTTAGTCGCTGGTTCTCTTGCCGGGCAGGTGCTGGTTAGTCGCTGGTTTTCTTGTCGGGCAGGTTCTGGTTAGTCGCTGGTTCTCTTGCCGGGCAGGTGCTGGTTAGTCGCTGGTTCTCCTGCCGGGCAGGTGCTAGTTAGTCGCTGGTTCTCTTGCCGGGCAGGTGCTGGTTAGTCGCTGGTTCTATTGCCGGGAAGGTGCTGGTTAGTTCCTGGTTTTCTTGCCGGGCAGGTGCTGGTTAGTCGCTGTTTCTCCTGCCAGGCAGGTGCTGGTTAGTCGCTGGTTCTCTTGCCGGGCAGGTGCTGGTTAGTTCTTGGTTTTCTTGCCAGGCAGGTGCTGGTTAGTTCCTAGTTTTATGCCGGGCAGGTGCTGGTTAGTTCCTAGTTTTATGCCGGGCAGGTGCTGGTTAGTCGCTGTTTCTCCTGCCGGGCAGGTGCTGGTTAGTCGCTGGTTCTCTTGCCAGGCAGGTGCTGCTTAGTCGCTGGTTCTCTTGCCAGGTAGGTGCTGGTTAGTCGCTGTTTCTCCTGCCAGGCAGGTGCTGGTTAGTCGCTGTTTCTCCTGCCGGGCAGGTGCTGGTTAGTCACTGGTTCTCTTGCCAGGAAGGTGCTGGTTAGTCGCTGGTTCTCTTGCCGGGCAGGTGCTGGTTAGTTCCTGGTTTTCTTGCCGGGCAGATGCTGGTTAGTTCCTAGTTTTCTGCCGGGCAGGTGCTGGTTAGTTGCTGTTTCTCCTGCCGGGCAGGTGCTGGTTAGTCGCTGGTTCTCTTGCCGGGCAGGTGCTGGTTAGTCGCTGGTTCTCTTGCCGGGCAGGTGCTGGTTAGTCACTGGTTCTCTTGCCGGGCAGGTGCTGGTTAGTCGCTGGTTCTCTTGCCGGGCAGTTTCTGGTTAGTTCCTGGTTTTCTTGCTGGGCAGGTGCTGGTTAGTTCCTAGTTATCTGCCAGGCTGGTGCTGGTTAGTCGCTGTTTCTCCTGCCGGGCAGGTGCTGGTTAGTCGCTGGTTCTCTTGCTGGGCAGGTGCTGGTTAGTTCCTAGTTTTCTGCCAGGCAGGTGCTGGTTAGTCGCTCTTTCTCCTGCCAGGCAGGTGCTGGTTAGTCGCTCTTTCTCCTGCCGGGCAGGTGCTGGTTAGTCGCTGGTTCTCTTGCTGGGCAGGTGCTGGTTAGTTCCTAGTTTTCTGCCAGGCAGGTGCTGGTTAGTCGCTCTTTCTCCTGCCGGGCAGGTGCTGGTTAGTCGCTGGCTCTCTTGCTAGGCAGGTGCTAGTTAGTCACTGGTTCTCCTGCCGGGCAGGTGCTTGTTAGTCACTGGTTCTCTTGCCGGGCAGGTGCTGGTTAGTCACTGGTTCTCTTGCCGGGCAGGTGCTGGTTAGTTGCTGGTTCTCTTGCCGGGCAGGTGCTGGTTAGTTGCTGGTTCTCTTGCCGGGCAGGTGCTGTTTAGTTCCTGGTTTTCTTGCTGGGCAGGTGCTGGTTAGTTCCTGGTTTTCTGCCAGGCAGGTGCTGGTTAGTCACTGGTTCTCTTGCCGGGCAGGTGCTGGTTAGTTGCTGGTTCTCTTGCCAGGCAGGTGCTGGTTAGTCGCTGGTTCTCTTGCCGGGCAGGTGCTGGTTAGTTCCTGGTTTTCTTGCCGGGCAGGTGCTGGTTAGTTCCTAGTTTTCTGCCGGGCAGGTGCTGGTTAGTCGCTGGTTCTCTTGCCGGGCAGGTGCTGGTTAGTCGCTGGTTCTCTTGCCGGGCAGGCGTTGGTTAGTCGCTGGTTCTCTTGCCGGGCAGTTGTTGGCTAGTTGCTGGTTCTCTTGCCGGGCAGGTGCTGGTTAGTTCCTGGTTTTCTTGCTGGGCAGGTGCTGGGCAGTTCCTAGGTTTCTGCCAGGCAGGAGCTGGTTAGTTACTGGTTTTATTGCTTGGCAGACACTCAGTTTTGATATCTGATTCATGATGGAGTTGAGAGAGATTGCAGTGACCACTTTTGTATTTCAGGCCATCTTGAGCCTCTTTTGTTTCCTTCCTGATTTCCGAGCTCCGAGCCAGAGAGTGACGCCGCAGTGTCTGAGCTCAGCAATATTACTCCATTGAGGAAGCAGCAGGGTGATTGCTGCTCATGCCCATGTGGCTGTCAGTGGCATCCAGCACCCGGGATCATGCCCCACCAGTAGGAGCAGCCCATCTTGGGGGCAGCAATTCATGGATTCAAAGGATGTACATTGGGGAGTTTATTACTCTTTCAACACCAGCTTTCTGCTTGAGAAGTCGTACATTGATTTTGTCTGATGCCGATTCCACCACAATATGCGCCACTCTCTCCATAGAGCCTAGAGCCTCGGACTCTATGAACATAATGTTTATGTCGGCAGGATTGGAGGGCCTTAGCCGCCCTAATGTTAAGAAGGTCCTTGAGTTGCCTCTTAAGAGCAGACAATTCCTCCTGCTTAGTTCGAGAAGAGGTAAGTTTGGCTGAGATCTCAAGGGTGCTAATACTCGGCAGTAGAGATGAGCGAGTAGTATTCAATGAAATAGCTCCCCACCATAGGTATCCATGTAAGCGGCCGAACACCAAGGGGTGAAGCACATTGAATATTTGATGCATTTAACCCCTTGGTGTTCGGCCGCTTGCACAGATACCTATGGCAGGGAGGAATTCGATCGAATACTACTCGCTCATCTCTACTAGACGGTAGATGAGAAATACGGGCTTCACAATGCTTTTTAGGTCTAGAGCAAAAGTTAATGAGAGGCCCCCGCACAACGGCTTTGTGGGATTCCCACAGTATAGGCAGGGAGGCATCAGGGGTATCAGTAACGGTGGGGTGGAAAGTTTATATAGGACTGTCTCACGTGAAGGGCTTGCAAGGAAGTTGTAATGACGCAGAGGTCGGAGCTTGGTCGGACACAGTGATGTTACCAATGTCTGCGGCAGGTAAGGTAGGGAGCAAATGTTCGGAAATAAGAATATAGTCAAGTCTGCAATAGGACTGGTGTCTGTGTGAGGAAAATGTAAAGTCCTCCGAGGCAGGGTTAAGCGTCCTCCAGGGGTCTACAAGGTGCAACTTGGAAAGGTCATGGCACAGCCGCCTCAGCAAAGCAGAGGAGGAGTCTGACCGACCAGCGGAGGAGTCAGTAATAAGGACAACGTTCAGGTCACCACAAAGTATCAGGAAAATTCATCAACTCTTCTAGAATGCGGAGGAGCCGCGACACCCGCCTGGAGTTTGGGGTGTATACGTAGAGAAATGTAAAGAGCACGATGGCGAGGTGCCCTTGGGAATAAATATCTACCTTCAGGGTCAGAGTGAGATTGGCGTAATTGGAAAGGAACGAGTCTCCTGAAGGCTCTGCTGAAAGGTCAGACCGGGCTGGGGCATTCTGTGACTTCATGTGTTCGGCCGACCAGATACCTGACTTATATTATTATTATAGTACCTAGGTCTATAGCAAATAATACACCATAGGAAGCCACACCCCCTTCCCTGACAGACTCGGGGGCCCAGTGCTCCGGAGGGGCCCTTAAGATAGTAAATGGCAGAAATACTGGCAACAATACAAAGAGCAAAACAGAAGAAAATTCCAGAATAATCCCAAAATCCTCCAGACAACAAAAGACACAAATCCCCTGATATTAATGTTTGACACTTGGGCTCACAGTAAGGCGATGTTCATACTAGCGGTCAGGTTTCCATTCTTGGGGTCCAGTTACCCATGGAAACCTGAAGACCCAAAACGCAAACCTCAGACTATAATTGGGTCCGACGGGTTTCTGCCCAAAATCTCCGGAGAGTCCTGAAGTAGGATATTATAAGCAGAATGAGGGGCGTAATTTCCGAACAGTCACCCAACGCTAGTGTGACCGCAGCATTAGACCGCAGTGTGACCGCAGCCTCAGACCGCAGTGTGACCGCAGCCTCAGACCGTAGTGTGACCGCAGCCTCAGACCGCAGTGTGACCGCAGCCTCAGACCGCAGTGTGACCGCAGCCTCAGACCGCAGTGTGACCGCAGCCTCAGACCGCAGTGTGACCGCAGCCTCAGACCGCAGTGTGACCGCAGCCTCAGACCGCAGCCTCAGACCGTAGTGTGACCGCAGCCTCAGACCGCAGTGTGACCGCAGCCTCAGACCGCAGTGTGACCGCAGCCTCAGACCGCAGCCTCAGACCGTAGTGTGACCGCAGCCTCAGACCGCAGTGTGACCGCAGCCTCAGACCGCAGTGTGACCGCAGCCTCAGACCGTAGTGTGACCGCAGCCTCAGACCGCAGTGTGACCGCAGCCTAAGACCGCAATGTGACCGCAGCCTTAGACCGCAGTGTGACCGCAGCCTTAGACCGCAGTGTGATCGCAGCCTCAGACCGCAGCGTGACCGCAGCCTCAGACCGCAGCGTGACCGCAGCCTCAGACCGCAGCGTGACCTCAGCCTCAGACCGCAGCGTGACCGCAGCCTCAGACCGCAGCGTGACCGCAGCCTCAGACCGCAGCGTGACCGCAGCCTCAGACCGCAGTGTGACCGCAGCCTCAGACCGCAGTGTGACCGCAGCCTCAGACCGCAGTGTGACCGCAGCCTCAGACCGCAGTGTGACCTCAGCTTCAGACCGCAGTGTGACCGCAGCCTCAGACCGCAGTGTGACCGCAGCCTCAGACCGCAGTGTGACACAGGGTACACAGGGGAAGGAGACTGTAGTGACTGCCCTGGAGAAACATCCTAAACTACAAGTGCAGCTCAGGAGAAGACTGTATATGAGAGTCAGAGGGGGTGATGGTGCACAAGCTATATATAGTGCCAGAACCTGGGGCTGTATCTGGAGGGTGGAGCAGTCACAGTTAACCCCATCCTTACTATATTAACCCTTTGCTGGCTGTTACCTGTGCTCGCCATTCCTGCCCTGATCAGAGCAGATTGTATACAGAGAGGATACAGAGCAGATACTGGACACTTACCCTGGCTCAGCAGCAGTGCGTAGACAAGTGCGATCTCCATGCCTTGGTGCACACCTGTGTTTTTGGAGGGAGAGCAGGGGTCTCAGCTGCGAGCACTGGAGGTTCACGACTTGTTGCTGCTGCTTCATTAGTAAAATGTGTGAAAGTTTAGCAGAACTGAGAGTATGTGAGCAGGCAGCGATGTGGGTGTCACTGCCGAGCCGGCTCTATGTCTACGGGCTGCACCACTAGTGCCCTGGGATATCACACTCAGCCCGTACTGGGCTTATAGGGGCAAACGTCCACCAAATGGCCAACAGGTGCAGGGTCAGAGGTCAAAGCTCTGCAGGGAAAGAAACTTCTAGAAAAAGTACAAAAAGTAAAGACCCCAAGTGAGGGGGTCACACCCCAAGGAGAACACACTTCAACTTTCATGGTGCCCATTACTAACCATTTCTCTTTGTGCTCCCACACTATTTAATGCACTTACTGTCCCCCCTCCAGCAGCCCCCACAGTATAATGTCCCCTCCAGCTGCCCTAACAATATAATGTCCCCTCCAGCTGCCCCCACCAAATAATGTCCCCCTCCAGTTGCCCCCACAGTATAATGTCCCCTCCAGCTGCCCCCACCAAATAATGTCCCCTCCAGTTGCCCCCACAGCATAATGTTCCCTCCAGTTGCCCCAACAGTATAATGTCCCCTCCAGCTGCCCCCACAGTATAATGTCCCCTCCAGCTGCCCCCACAGTATAATGTCCCCTCCAGCTGCCCCACAGTATAATGTCCCCCTCCAGCTACCCCCACAGTATAATGCCCCCTCCATCTACCCGTACAGTATAATGTCCCCTCCATTTTCCCCCACAGTATAATGTCCCCTCCAGCTGCCCCAACAGTATAATGTCCCCCTCTATCTGCCCCCACAGTATAATGTCCCCTCCAGCTACCCCACAGTATAATGCCCCCTCCATCTACCCCCACAGTATAATATCCCCCTCCATTTGCCCCCACAGTATAATTTCCCCTCCAGCTGCCCCCACAGTATAATGTCCCCTGCAACTACCCCCACAGTATAATGTCCCCCTCCATCTACCCCCACAGTATAATGTCCCCTCCAGCTGCCCCCACCAAATAATGTCCCCCTCCAGTTGCCCCCACAGCATAATGTTCCCTCCAGTTGCCCCACAGTATAATGTCCCCTCCAGCTGCCCCCACAGTATAATGTCCCCCTCTATCTGCCCCCACAGTATAATGTCCCCTCCAGCAGCCCCCACAGTATAGTGTCCCCATCCAGCTGCCCCCACAGTATAATGTCCCCCTCCATCTACCCCCACAGTATAATGTCCCCTCCAGCTGCCCCCACCAAATAATGTCCCCCTCCAGTTGCCCCCACAGCATAATGTTCCCTCCAGTTGCCCCCACAGTATAATGTCCCCCTCTATCTGCCCCCACAGTATAATGTTCCCCTCTATCTGCCCCCACAGTATAATGTCCCCCTCTATCTGCCCCCACAGTATAATGTCCCCCTCCAGTTGCTCCCACAGTATAATGCCCCCCTCTATCTGCCCCCACAGTATAATGTCTCCTCTAGCAGCCCCCACAATATAATGTCCCCATCCAGCTACCCCCACAGTATAATGTCCCCCTCTATCTGCCCCCACAGTATAATGTCCCCCTCTATCTGCCCCCACAGTATAATGTCCCCCTCTATCTGCCCCCACAGTATAATGTCCCCCTCTATCTGCCCCCACAGTATAATGTCCCCCTCCAGTTGTCCCCACAGTATAATGTCCCCCTCCAGTTGTCCCCACAGTATAATGTCCCCTCCAGCTGCCCCCACAGTATAATGTCCCCCTCCAGCTGCCCCCACAGTATAATGTCCCCCTCTATCTTCCCCCACAGTATAATGTCCCCCTCCAGCTGCCCCCACAGTATAATGTCCCCTCCAGCTACCCCCACAGTATAATGTCCCCCTCTATGTGCCCCCACAGTATAATGTCCCCCTCTATCTGCCCCTACAGTATAATGTCCCCCTCTATGTGCCCCCACAGTATAATGTCCCCCTCTATGTGCCCCCACAGTATAATGTCCCCCTCTATCTGCCCCCACAGTATAATGTCCCCCTCTATCTTCCCCCACAGTATAATGTCCCCCTCTATCTGCCCCTACAGTATAATGTCCCCCTCTATGTGCCCCCACAGTATAATGTCCCCCTCTATGTGCCCCCACAGTATAATTTCCCCTCCAGCTGCCCCCACAGTATAATGTCCCCCTCTATGTGCCCCTACAGTATAATGTCCCCCTCTATGTGCCCCCACAGTATAATGTCCCCCTCTATGTGCCCCCACAGTATAATGTCCCCCTCTATCTGCCCCTACAGTATAATGTCCCCCTCTATGTGCCCCCACAGTATAATGTCCCCCTCTATCTGCCCCCACAGTATAATGTCCCCCTCTATGTGCCCCCACAGTATAATTTCCCCTCCAGACCACAAGGACATTAGGGTGTAGTGTTTCTGGCAGTTCTTGCCCTTGGGTGGGGGCATCTATTTGGGCCTCTTCAGTTCTCTGCCCACCCCTATATTTTGCAGCTTCTGATCGGGGTTTGGGGTTCGCCCCCTCTTATTGGGGTGGGGGTATCTATATTTCCTCTGTTGTAGATATTTTGCTGCTGTTCTCATATTTACTGAAACTGGAAGGAGCCTTGTGGGGAGCGCTGCGTGTGGTCGGGGCTTCCTGTGGTCTCACACTTGGTTGTGGGAATGGATTTAACCCCTTCTTCTCCTGCATTACACTGGCACACAATATCCTGCTGGTAATACGTGTAATGAAGGCCCTGCCATGCGGCTGCACATAGGGGGGCGCAGGGACGGGGGCGCAGGCGCGGGGGGCACAGACTGGGGAGCTTGTGCCGCTAACCAGACATATCAATACATGTCATCCCTCTGCTCAGTGTGTACAGGGCCATAGACTGCACTTACACTGTATGGCCATTATATTAGGGTCCTATCCTTAGGTTTCACCCTCTGGTATCTTCAGGCCCAGGGTGCGCTCAGAAATCCTTCCCCCAACATTCCTGCAGCCTGACCGGTGACAGTAAAGGGTCATCGGGTCTGACCACCTGTGCACACTCGTGCCCTCCCATCATTGTGGATCCCTCTGATCTCGGCCATGTTCCTCCACGGCTCAGTCGGTCTTTTGCTCGCTGGTGTCATCTGTTCCCCTGGTCATTATAGGTCGTCTGTGCTCAGGAGACTTCAGCGTTGGGCCGTGTGGCTCGGGCTCCAGTGTTGTGTCTAGCCATTACTTTTATTGACTGTGTTCACCACAACGGTTCCTGACATCGTCCTCGGACCCTTCATATTCATACCATTGACAGTATGGGGGTCGGGGCGGTCACTGACCGCCGAGGAGAAGGAAACTACATGATAAATGCTGCAGGCGGCGCTATAATATATAACATATAAGGGACACCACAGCGGGGACACCGGTAATGGCCGCACACACAGCAGAAACAGGAAAATCCTCAACCTCTCCGGCTGTAACTACAACTATAGATCCCCTATATAACCTGTACAGGCGCAACGGCCGACACACAGTCAGTGCAAGCGGATATACGGTATAGTAGACCAGCGCTCTCCACACTATGACCACATACTGACCACTCTCTGACCGATGACCACACACTGACCTATGTAATACAGTATAGTAGACAGCGCTCTCCACACACTGACCACATACTGACCGATGACCACACACTGACCTATGTAATACAGTATAGTAGACAGCGCTCTCCACACACTGACCACTCTCTGACCGATGACCACACACTGACCTATGTAATACAGTATAGTAGACAGCGCTCTCCACACTATGACCACATACTGACCGATGACCACACATACTGACCACTCTCTGACCGATGACCACACACTGACCACTCTCTGACCGATGACCACACACTGACCACTCTCTGACCGATGACCACACACTGACCACTCTCTGACCGATGACCACATACTGACCACTCTCTGACCGATGACCACACACTGACCTATGTAATACAGTATAGTAGACAGCGCTCTCCACACACTGACCACTCTCTGACCGATGACCACACACTGACCTATGTAATACAGTATAGTAGACAGCGCTCTCCACACTATGACCACATACTGACCGATGACCACACACTGACCTATGTAATACAGTATAGTAGACAGCGCTCTCCACACTATGACCACATACTGACCGATGACCACACACTGACCTATGTAATACAGTATAGTAGACAGCGCTCTCCACACACTGACCACATACTGACCGATGACCACACACTGACCTATGTAATACAGTATAGTAGACAGCGCTCTCCACACACTGACCACTCTCTGACCGATGACCACACACTGACCTATGTAATACAGTATAGTAGACAGCGCTCTCCACACTATGACCACATACTGACCGATGACCACACATACTGACCACTCTCTGACCGATGACCACATACTGACCACTCTCTGACCGATGACCACATACTGACCACTCTCTGACCGATGACCACACATACTGACCACTCTCTGACCGATGACCACACACACTGACCACTCTTTGACCGATGACCACACACTGACCTATGTAATACAGTATAGTAGACAGCGCTCTCCACACTATGACCACATACTGACCGATGACCACACATACTGACCACTCTCTGACCGATGACCACACACTGACCACTCTCTGACCGATGACCACATACTGACCACTCTCTGACCGATGACCACACACTGACCACTCTCTGACCGATGACCACATACTGACCTATGTAATACAGTATAGTAGACAGCGCTCTCCACACACTGACCACTCTCTGACCACTCTCTGACCACTCTCTGACCGATGACCACATACTGACCACTCTCTGACCGATGACCACATACTGACCACTCTCTGAGCGATGACCACACACTGACCACTCTCTGACCGATGACCACACACTGACCACTCTCTGACCGATGACCACATACTGACCACTCTCTGACCGATGACCACATACTGACCTATGTAATACAGTATAGTAGACAGCGCTCTCCACACACTGACCACTCTCTGACCGATGACCACACATACTGACCACTCTCTGACCACTCTCTGACCGATGACCACACACTGACCACTCTCTGACCGATGACCACACACTGACCTATGTAATACAGTATAGTAGACAGCGCTCTCCACACACTGACCACTCTCTGACCGATGACCACACATACTGACCACTCTCTGACCACTCTCTGACCGATGACCACACACTGACCACTCTCTGACCGATGACCACACACTGACCACTCTCTGACCGATGACCACACACTGACCACTCTCTGACCGATGACCACACACTGACCACTCTCTGACCACTCTCCATACCCTCCCTGGAGACATTACAGTAGTGTTCACCTTAATTCACCAAAGTGTGAAATGGACAAAGAGAAGTCACATAGAAAACAAGAATTTTGCTTTTCTCTGAACTTGTAGCTTTGTCATTTCCATCTCATGTCTCCAGACAGGGCAGGGCAGGAATCATTGTTATTATTATTATCTCTCTATATTATAAAAATGAATTTCTGTCTGTCTGTCTGTGCTCTAATGCAAACCAAACGACTGGACCGATCTTCACCAAATTTGGCACAGAGATACTTCAGGTATCCGGGACGGTTTAAGAGGAGACTCCAACTCGCTCGGACGTACCATTGCTGAGATACAGCATTCCAAACACAGTGCCCCCCTTAGCCAATACAAACCTGCAAGTCTTTCACTCATTCCAACTGCCATACACACAGTCACTCCACATAGACAACCCAACACTGATATCCAAACTGAGATACATGCTCAGAGGATTAGATACACAGATCAGCACACAGTATCACACACCAGAGGATTAGATACACGTGTCTGCACACAGTCCCACAAACCAGAGGATTAAATACGCGCTTCTGCACACAGTTCCACATGCCGAAGGATTAGATACACGCGTCTGCACAAAGTACCACACGACGGGGGATTGGATACATGCGTCTGCACACAGTACCACATGCCAAAGGATTGGATACACACATCTGCACATAGTTCCACACACCAGAGCATAAGATATGCACATCTGCACACAGTACCACATGCTGTAGGATTAGATACGTGCATCTACACACAGTTCCACATGCCGTAGGATTAGATACGCGCCTCTTCACACAATACCACACAGGGGAGGATTAGATACGTGTCTGCACACAGTACCACACTTTGGAGGATTAGATACATGCCTCTGCACACAGTACCACAAGCCAGAGAATTACATACACGTCTCAGCACACAGAACCACACAGGGAGGATTAGATACACGTGTTTGCACACAGTACCACATGCCGTAGGATTAGATACGCACGTCTACACACAGTTCCACATGCCATAGGATTAGATACGCACCTCTTCACACAGTACCACACAGGGGAGGATTAGATACGTGTGTTTGCATACAGTACCACACTTTGGAGGATTAGATACATGCCTCTGCACACAGTACCACAAGCCAGAGAATTATATACGCGTCTCAGCACCACACAGAGAGGATTAGATACACGCGTCTGCACACAGTACCACATGCTGTAGGATTAGATACGCGCATCTACACACAGTTCCACATGCCATAGGATTAGATACGCACCTCTTCACACAGTACCACACAGGGGAGGATTAGATACGTGTGTCTGCATACAGTACCACACTTTGGAGGATTAGATACATGCCTCTGCACACAGTACCACAAGCCAGAGAATTAGATACGCGCATCAGCACACAGTACCACACAGAGAAGAATTAGATACGCGCATCTGAACACAGTACCACACGCCAAAGGTTTAGATACGCGCGTCTACACACAGTTCCACATGCCATAAGATTAGATATGTGACTCTTCACACAATACCACACAAGGAAGGATTAGATACATGTGTCTGCATACAGTACCACACTTTGGAGGATTAGATACAAGCCTCTGCACACAGTACCACAAGCCAGAGAATTAGATACGCGTCTCAATACACAGTACCACACGCAAGAGGATTAGATACGCGCATCTGCACACAGTACCACATGCCGTAGGATTAGATACGTGCGTCTACACACAGTTCTACTCGCCGTAGGATTAGATACACGACTCATCACACAATACCACACAGGGGAGGATTAGATACGTGCATCTGCACACAGTTCCACACACCATAGGAATAGACAAGCACGTCTGCACACAGTACCACATGCCGTAGGATTAGATACACGCGTCTGCTTACAGTTCCACATGTCAGACGATTAGATACGCACATCTTCACACAGTTGTACACGCCATAGGATTAGATACACGCGTCTGCATACAGTACCACATGCTGTAGGATTAGATATGCGCCTCTTCACACAATACCACACAGGGGAGGATTAGATACGTGCGTCTGAACACAGTACCACACTTTGAAGGATTAGATACATGCCTCTGCACACAGTACCACATGCCAGATAATTAGATACGCGTCTCAGCACACAGTACCACACGGGGGAGGTTTAGATACGTGCATCTGCACACAGTACATCACGCCAGAGGATTAGATACACCTGTCGGCACACAGTACCACACGCCAGAGGATTAGATACGCGCGTCTGCACATAGTACCACATGCTGTAAGATTAGATATGCATGTCTGCACACAGTTTCACTTACTGGAGGATTAGATACGTGCCTCTTCACACAATGCCACACGGGGGAGGATTAGATACACACATCAGCACAAAGTACCACACACCGGAGGATTAGATATGTGCATCTGCACACAGTACCACACCAACAAGAATTAGACACTTGCATCTAAACACAGTACTACACGGGGAAGGATTAGATACAGCTTTACTCAAGGTATCCATAACAACTGATCACAGGTCTTTCACTGATATCCACAATGAGATCCACATAATCACATGACGCTTATGGACATACACACAAACCACATACACAATACACCAGTGCAAAATTGGACATTTCTTATGGGGCCACTACACAAACATAAAATGTAATATACCCGTGCGAAGCCGGGTCCTCCCTCTAGTATATATATATTATTCACAGAACTTTCTTTACTGTCCATTATTCTGGCGGACAGGCGGAACGCTCTAACAATGATGGGACAAAGCCTTTGTACAGACGAGGTCACACAACGCTTCACAGAGAAGCCACCGCACCAGAGACATCGGCATATTTATTAAGAAGACCAAGTACAGACCTCAAGATGGAGACAAAGACCAATGTCCAGGAGAAAGTCCACACATCACTTTATAGAGACAGGCAGTATATATAGAGTATACGGGGGAGGCAGAAGATGGGTTACAGATATCTAGCATATAGTCATCACCTGATGTTACGTCCTAACACAGACTAAACATGGAGGACGTGAGGACATGGAGGACGTGAGGGCATGGAGGACGTGAGGACATGAGGACATGGAGGACGTGAAGGACATGGAGGACTGGAGGACATGGAGGACGTGAGGACATGGAGGACGTGAGGACATGGAGGACGTGAGGACATGGAGGACATGGAGGATGTGAGGACGTGAAGGATGTGAGGACGTGAGAACATGGAGGACGTGAGGACATGGAGGACGTGAGGACGTGAGGACATGGAGGACGTGAGGACATGAGGACATGGAGGATGTGAGGACATGGAGGACGTGAGGACATGGAGGACGTGAGGACATGAGGACATGGAGGATGTGAGGACGTGAGGACATGGAGGACGTGAGGACATGGAGGACGTGAGGACGTGAGGACATGGAGGACGTGAGGACATTGACTATATAGACATGATCTGTTCCAGCTGCTAGAAGACTTGTTCTGTGAGAAGCTCCAGACTGCAGGACATTATATCCGGATCTATAGGGGTCCTGGCCAGTAAGCTCGGCCTCTCGCTCCCTTTCACAATCTTCTGACTAGTTGATAGGAAAGATCAGATCTCAGCGATCCTCAGGATCCATAGATCACCGAGATGACAGATAATGGTGGACTCGCTGCAGGTCATGACCTTAATCTTTCTTGGCTCTCTTCATTCATAGTCAGATAAGACAATTATGGGGAGGGTCTGTGGTACAGGCAATTGTATGATGCATCCATGGCGGCCACGATGAGGAGAAGGAAGGTTTGCTCATGCTTTGCTGCGTGTGGAGATCTGAGGTCTGATCCCAGGATAACCCCGAACAGACTAGAATATCCCCAAGGCAGACAATGTGCGTGTGGGGGATGGGGTAATAAGAGAGAGGGTCTGTGCCCTGTACAGAGCCGGCCGCAGAATACTCTTGGTTGGTCCCTTTCTCCTCACTCCGGGACTCCAGGGGGACCAGTAGCTGCGTCACCTCCTACGGTCTCACCTCCAGGGTTCTCCAGCATCTCTTTGTATTGACGTTTAAAGAATCCAAGCTAAAGAAGAGAAGAAGATAGCATGAAGGGACCGGACAGAAATTAGGCCAAGGAGAAAGGTAGGAGAGATGAAACCAGTGTCACCAATGTTCCATTACATCTACAGGACCAAGACAAACCCACCACATATACATGTCCAAGACAGACCCACCACATATCCATGTCCAAGACAGACCCACCAGATGTCCATGACCAAGACAGACCCACCACGTATACATGTCCAAGACAGACCCACCACATATACATGTCCAAGACAGACCCACCAGATATCCATGACCAAGACAGACCCACCACGTATACATGTCCAAGACAGACCCACCACATATACATGTCCAAGACAGACCCACCACATATACATGTCCAAGACAGACCCACCAGATATCCATGACCAAGACAGACCCACCACATATACATGTCCAAGACAGACCCACCACATATACATGTCCAAGACAGACCCACCACATATACATGTCCAAGACAGACCCACCACATATACATAACCAAGAGAGACCCACCACGTATACATGTCCAAGACAGACCCACCACATATACATGTCCAAGACAGACCCACCACATATACATGTCCAAGACAGACCCACCAGATATCCATGACCAAGACAGACCCACCACGTATACATGTCCAAGACAGACCCACCACATATACATGTCCAAGACAGACCCACCACATATACATGTCCAAGACAGACCCACCACATATCCATGTCCAAGACAGACCCACCAGATATCCATGACCAAGACAGACCCACCACGTATACATGTCCAAGACAGACCCACCACATATACATGACCAAGACAGACCCACCAGATATCCATGACCAAGACAGACCCACCACATATACATGTCCAAGAGAGACCCACCACATATACATGTCCAAGACAGACCCACCAGATATCCATGACCAAGACAGACCCACCACGTATACATGACCAAGACAGACCCACCACGTATACATGTCCAAGACAGACCCACCACATATACATGTCTAAGACAGACTCACCATGTATACATGACCAAGACAGACCCACCACGTATACATGTCCAAGACAGACCCACCAGATATCCATGACCAAGACAGACCCACCACGTATACATGTCCAAGACAGACCCACCACATATACATGTCCAAGACAGACTCACCAGATATCCATGACCAAGACAGACCCACCACATATACATGTCCAAGACAGACCCACCAGATATCCATGACCAAGACAGACCCACCACATATACATGTCCAAGACAGACCCACCAGATATCCATGACCAAGACAGACCCACCACATATACATGTCCAAGACAGACCCACCACGTATACATGTCCAAGACAGACCCACCACATATACATGTCTAAGACAGACTCACCATGTATACATGACCAAGACAGACCCACCATATATACATGTCCAAGACAGACCCACCACATATACATGTCCAAGACAGACCCACCAGATATCCATGACCAAGACAGATCCACCACATATACATGTCCAAGACAGACCCACCAGATATCCATGACCAAGACAGACCCACCATATATGCATGTCCAAGACAGACCCACCACATATACATGTCCAAGACAGACCCACCAGATATCCATGACCAAGACAGACCCACCACGTATACATGTCCAAGACAGACCCACCATGTATACATGTTCAAGACAGACCCCACCACGTATACATGTCCAAGACAGACCCACCAGATATCCATGTCCAAGACAGACCCACCACGTATACATGTCCAAGACAGACCCACCAGATATCCATGTCCAAGACAGACCCACCATATATACATGTCCAAGACAGACCCACCATATATACATGTCCAAGACAGACCCACCATATATACATGTCCAAGACAGACCCACCACATATACATGTCCAAGACAGACCCACCACATATACATAACCAAGAGAGACCCACCATATATACATGGCCAAGACAGACCCACCATATATACATGACCAAGACAGACCCACCACATATCCATGACCAAGACAGACCAACCAGATATCCATGACCAAGACAGACCCACCAGGTATACATGTCTAAGACAGACTCACCATGTATACATGACCAAGACAGACCCACCAGATATCCATGACCAAGACAGACCCACCATGTATACATGACCAAGACAGACCCACCACGTATACATGTCCAAGACAGACCCACCAGATATCCATGACCAAGACAGACCCACCACATATACATGTCCAAGACAGACCCACCATGTATACATGTCCAAGACAGACCCACCAGATATCCATGTCCAAGACAGACCCACCACGTATACATGTTCAAGACAGACCCACCATGTATACATGTTCAAGACAGACCCCACCACGTATACATGTCCAAGACAGACCCACCACGTATACATGTCCAAGACAGACCCACCACGTATACATGTCCAAGACAGACCCACCAGATATCCATGTCCAAGACAGACCCACCATATATACATGTCCAAGACAGACCCACCACATATACATGTCCAAGACAGACCCACCACATATACATGTCCAAGACAGACCCACCACATATACATAACCAAGAAAGACCCACCACATATACATAACCAAGAGAGACCCACCATATATACATGACCAAGAGAGACCCACCACATATACATGTCTAAGACAGACTCACCATATATACATGACCAAGACAGACCCACCACATATCCATGACCAAGACAGACCCACCACATGTATAGAATAGAGACAGGTCCAAGCTATAGAAGAATATAGAAAGCATGAAGAGACAGGACAGAGGCTAAGCTGAGCAGAATAGTGAGAGAGATGACACCAGTGTGACCAAAGACGACCAAACATATAGATAGATGTATGACACCAGTCACACCTGGAGCCCACCATTGCTCCCTATAGCGAATTCATGGGGAGAACCTGAGGGAATCCTCAGAACCTGCAGCTCCAGGATGGAGGAATCAGGACTCACCTGGGATCAGAGATGGGATGTTTAGCTACACATGGGACTGATGGACTTCTCCACCATCAAAGAGGAGGTTTTTGCTGTGGTATTTTCTAATATGAACCCCCAGTTATGAAACAGATGGAGGAGATGTCCAATGTGACCAAACTTCCAATGTGACATCAGCTCTAGATTAATGTGAACACCATCATAGAAATAGCAATTAGTAATACTCACCTTGTAGAGGCCGGCAGTGATCAGGAGCAAGAGGACAAATCCCCCGACACTGCTCCTAATTATTACAGGGAGGTAATTGTACGCGACGTAGACCTCCAGGACCGTCTGAGCCTGCGCGAGACAAAGGAGAAAACACTGAGACATATATCTCATAAACCTTACCTGTCAGAGAAGACAAGTGCCAGAAGATGTCCACTGCTCTGCGCCCCCAGATATGAGCCATGGGACCCAAAGGTCAAGCTACGTGATTATATCACTATATGTACAGGCTCACCTCACGTGTAGGACCGAGGCATGCCTACAACATGTACAAGACCGAGACAGACCTACAACATGTACAAGACCGAGACAGACCCACCATGTTTTTGGGACAGATACAGGCCCACCTTATATACATGTCCTAAACATGCCCAACTCATGAGGAGGACTGAGACAGAACCACCTAATGTACAGGACCAAGACAGGCCTACTACGTGTACTGGACTGAGACAGACCCACCATGTGTACTGGAGAAAGACAGACCCACCAAGTGTACTGGACAAAGACAGACCCACCAAGTGTACTGGAGAAAGACAGACCCACCATGTGTACTGGACAAAGACAGGCCCACCATGTGTACTGGAGAAAGACATACCCACCATGTGTACTGGAGAGAGAGAGGTCCACCATGTGTACTGGACAAAGACAGACCCACCATGTGTACTGGACAAAGACAGACCCACCATGTGTACTGGAGAAAGACAGACCCACCATGTGTACTGGAGAAAGACAGACCCACCATGTGTACTGGAGAAAGACAGACCCACCATGTGTACTGGAGAAAGACAGACCCACCATGTGTACTGGAGAAAGACAGACCCACCAAGTGTACTGGACAAAGACAGACCCACCAAGTGTACTGGAGAAAGACAGACCCACCATGTGTACTGGACAAAGACAGGCCCACCATGTGTACTGGAGAAAGACATACCCACCATGTGTACTGGAGAGAGAGAGGTCCACCATGTGTACTGGACAAAGACAGACCCACCATGTGTACTGGACAAAGACAGACCCACCATGTGTACTGGAGAAAGACAGACCCACCATGTGTACTGGAGAAAGACAGACCCACCATGTGTACTGGAGAAAGACAGACCCACCATGTGTACTGGAGAAAGACAGACCCACCATGTGTACTGGAGAAAGACAGACCCACCATGTGTACTGGAGAAAGACAGGCCCACCAAGTGTACTGGACAAAGACAGACCCACCATGTGTACTGGAGAAAGACAGACCCACCATGTGTACTGGAGAAAGACAGACCCACCAAGTGTACTGGAGAAAGACAGACCCACCATGTGTACTGGACAAAGACAGACCCACCAAGTGTACTGGATAAAGACAGGCCCACCATGTGTACTGGAGAAAGACAGACCCACCAAGTGTACTGGACAAAGACAGACCCACCATGTGTACTGGACAAAGACAGACCCACCATGTGTACTGGACAAAGACAGACCCACCATGTGTACTGGAGAAAGACAGACCCACCATGTGTACTGGAGAAAGAGAGGTCCACCATGTGTACTGGACCATGACAGGCCCACCATGTGTACTGGACCATGACAGGCCCACCATGTGTACTGGACAGAGACAGACCCACCATGTGTACTGGAGAAAGACAATCCCATCTCATGTACAGGACTGAGACAGACTCATAGAGAATACAAACAGTCCTAACTCCATATATCACAGTCTACACAGAACATGATGCAGTCGGATACGGCTGATACCTGAGCCTTGGTAAAGTTCTGCTCCATAAAATACATGCGCGGGTCGTACTGAATCTCCGCTGAGCTCTGGATGGATATCTTCTTCACTTCAGTCTGAGGCCACAAATTATAATAACATGAAATATTATGGTACAAAAAAACCACCGTCCAACCCCCAATATATTCATCCCAGGGGCTGTATACTGGACCTGAGTCTCCCAGTCTTTGGTCACTGGGCCGCTGATGGTGAAGTTGACCGATTCCCCAATCTTCAGATTGCTGATGTTACAGACGGTTCGGAGACACGTCCCAACCGAGCAGTTCTGGAAGAAGAAGAGCAAACAGTCAAGGAAATCCTTCTCATGTGGAGGAAAGAATTACGGGAGATTATTGGTTTTATGTAAATGAATCATAAAGGGGATGTCCAACCCCATGAAATAGGAAAAAAAAGCTTACAATGGTGAAAAAAACCAAAATGAGTCGTCCTTGCGTCATCTCTCCCCTGCGGCTCTGCTGCCGACCTTGCCTGGTTCCCCTCCCAGTCTCTGCTCTCCAGTGATCATGTCTCAACACAACATGTGACCAATACAGCAATCACTGCCCGCAGCCACGGCCTCAGGAGGGTCCACGTATTGATCTTAGGGCCAACTATTGGCTTCAGTGGTCACAAATCATCATCATCACTGGAGGACAAGGCGCAGAGACAGGCTGAGAACCTGGGAAGTGACCAGAAGTCAGGAGAAAGTCTCCAGGGAAGGAGAACCCTACGGAGTCCAACAGGCATGGTAATGGCAGCAGCGGCCCGCTTCATGGCTTCAAGTGCAATGGAAGGAGCACATTGTGGGTCCATTACTGGTCCATGAAACTCCAGAGATCAAAGATTCTTACCAGGACTTGGTTCACCTTCAGTAGGTCCTGGTGGTTTGTTGGTCCTTCTAGTTTACTTAATGTTCTACACGTGGTGAGCTGAGGCTATGAGAAAAGAGAAGAGGAACAAGATGGAACCAAAGGACCTAAATTTATCATTGTTTCTAATGTCCATCTGCAAATCCAACAAAAACAACAGGTCACAAAAGTGCTGATGGTTCCCAACATCAGTGGGATTATAGGAAGTTCTCGGAATCAGTGATAGTCCACGAGATTAGAGGCACTCAGAGGTTGAGCTGGGGATTAAAGGGGTTGTCCAGGAATTCCTCTATATTCCCCCATTAGTTTACTATCCCCCCATTCCTCTATTTCCCCCCATTCCTCTATTTCCTCCCCATTCCTCTATTTCCCCCATTCCTCTATATTCCCCCATTCCTCTATATTCCCCCATTCCTCTATTTCCCCCATTCCTCTATATTCCCCCATTCCTCTATTTCCCCCATTCCTCTATTTCCCCCATTCCTCTATTTCCCCCCATTCCTCTATTTCCCCCATTCCTCTATTTCCCCCATTCCTCTATATTCCCCCATTCCTCTATATTCCCCCATTCCTCTATATTCCCCCATTCCTCTATATTCCCCCAATCCTCTATATTCCCCCATTCCTCTATTTCCCCCATTCCTCTATTTCCCCCATTCCTCTATTTCCCCCATTCCTCTATTTCCCCCATTCCTCTATTTCCCCCATTCCTCTATATTCCCCCATTCCTCTATATTCCCCCATTCCTCTATTCCCCCCCCATTCCTCTATTTCCCCCCATTCCTCTATTTCCTCCCCATTCCTCTATTTCCCCCATTCCTCTATTTCCCCCATTCCTCTATATTCCCCCATTCCTCTTTTTCCTCCCCATTCCTCTATTTCCCCCATTCCTCTATATTCCCCCATTCCTCTATTTCCCCCATTCCTCTATATTCCCCCATTCCTCTATTTCCCCCATTCCTCTATTTCCCCCATTCCTCTATATTCCCCCATTCCTCTATATTCCCCCATTCCTCTATTTCCCCCATTCCTCTATTTCCCCCCATTCCTCTATTCCCCCATTCCTCTATTTCCCCCATTCCTCTATTTCCCCCATTCCTCTATTTCCCCCCCATTTCTCTATTCCCCCCCCCATTCCTCTATTTCCCCCCCCATTCTTCTATTTCCCCCCCATTCCTCTATTTCCCCCATTCCTCTATTTCCCCCATTCCTCTATTTCCCCCTCATTCCTCTATTTCCCCCATTCCTCTATATTCCCCCATTCCTCTATATTCCCCCATTCCTCTATATTCCCCCATTCCTCTTTTTCCTCCCCATTCCTCTATTTCCCCCATTCCTCTATATTCCCCCATTCCTCTATTTCCCCCATTCCTCTATATTCCCCCATTCCTCTATTTCCCCCCCCATTCCTCTATTTCCCCCCATTCCTCTATTCCCCCCCCATTCCTCTATATTCCCCCATTCCTCTATTTCCCCCATTCCTCTATTTCCCCCATTCCTCTATTTCCCCCATTCCTCTATATTCCCCCATTCCTCTATTTCCCCCCCCATTCCTCTATTTCCCCCCATTCCTCTATTCCCCCCCCATTCCTCTATTTCCCCCATTCCTCTATATTCCCCCATTCCTCTATTTCCCCCATTCCTCTATTTCCCCCATTCCTCTATTTCCCCCATTCCTCTATTTCCCCCATTCCTCTATATTCCCCCATTCCTCTATATTCCCCCATTCCTCTTTTTCCTCCCCATTCCTCTATTTCCCCCATTCCTCTATATTCCCCCATTCCTCTTTTCCCCCCATTCCTCTATTTCCCCCATTCCTCTATATTCCCCCATTCCTCTATTTCCCCCCATTCCTCTATTTCCCCCATTCCTCTATATTCCCCCATTCCTCTATATTCCCCCATTCCTCTATTTCCCCCCATTCCTCTATTTCCCCCATTCCTCTATATTCCCCCATTCCTCTATATTCCCCCATTCCTCTATTTCCCCCCATTCCTCTATTTCCCCCATTCCTCTATTTCCCCCCATTCCTCTATTCCCCCCCCATTCCTCTATTTCCCCCATTCCTCTATTTCCCCCATTCCTCTATTTCCCCCCCCCATTTCTCTATTCCCCCCCCATTCCTCTATTTCCCCCCCCCCCCATTCCTCTATTTCCCCCCCCATTCTTCTATTTCCCCCCCCCATTCCTCTATTTCCCCCCCCATTCCTCTATTTCCCCCATTTCTCTATTCCCCCCCATTCCTCTATTTCCCCCCCCCCATTCTTCTATTTCCCCCCCATTCCTCTATATTCCCCCATTCCTCTATTTCCCCCATTCCTCTATTTCCCCCATTCCTCTATTCCCCCCCCCCATTCCTCTATTCCCCCCCCCCATTCTTCTATTCCCCCCCATTCCTCTATTTCCCCCCCCCATTCCTCTATTTCCCCCCCATTCCTCTATTTCCCCCATTCCTCTATTTCCCCCCCCCATTCCTCTATTCCCCCCCATTCCTCTATTTCCCCCCCATTCCTCTATTCCCCCCCCATTCCTCTATTTCCCCCCCATTCCTCTATTCCCCCCCCCCCCCCATTCCTCTATTTCCCCCCCCCCATTCTTCTATTTCCCCCCCATTCCTCTATATTCCCCCATTCCTCTATTTCCCCCATTCCTCTATTTCCCCCATTCCTCTATTTCCCCCATTCCTCTATTCCCCCCATTCCTCTATTTCCCCCATTCCTCTATTTCCCCCCCATTCCTCTATTCCCCCCCATTCCTCTATTTCCCCCCCATTCCTCTATTCCCCCCCCCCATTCCTCTATTTCCCCCCCCCCCCCATTCTTCTATTCCCCCCCCATTCCTCTAGTTCCCGCCACACTCGGACGTCCCGTGTCCTGTGCTGAGGCCTCAGATCAGCCAATCAGTGGTCACGGTGACGTCCACTGGGAGAAAACACCAGAGCAGCCGGAGGGGACCGGCTTTTTTTTTTTTTACTTCCTCAGGCCTAATATAATCTATATATTGTGGATAATACCTTTAAGGGGTTAATAATACATGTGGGAAGTGCAAGCTCTGCAGACAACTAAGAGAAATAACTTCTATAGAGAAGAGACAGACTCAGCAGGAGGAATCCGTCTGAAATAGATCCTGGAATAACGTGTGATACAGAAGGATCCATAGAATGTACATATCAATACCAGGCACATCCACCGCAACACAGGAGGATCGGAGAAGACTTACGTAACCCTCAGGAACATGCCTGGAGAAACGGGGACTCCTAAACACAAGGGCTTAATCTTCTATCTCTATAGTCACATCATATTTGTGCTGACAATAGAGAAATGGATAAAATAGATAGGCGGGTACAGAAGATCGCACACACAAGATGGCGGCGTCCATGTGAAGAGGTAGAAGAGCCTGAACCTCTAGTGATGAGTGAGGACTAGAAGAAGGCGTCACTGCAGGCCTGAGCCATCCCTGAGGAAGGAGGATCCTGGAGAACCTTCCGGAGTTTGAGGCTGGAGCCTCTAAACAGGTGACGTCACTCTGCAGCCATGTTTGTTAGCTCCTGTGGGACCGGCCACAGCTACGGCGCAGGACTTCCATATCTGGAGCATAATTTTAGGACCACAGTTCCCAGACAACATACAGGTAGAGATTTCATACATTACCAGTGAGCTGGAGATGTTTGGCGTCTCCCAGATGATACTTTCCCCTAAACGGACAGGAATCAGAAAGGTGACGGAGAACGGCAGCTGGTGCACGCCTAGATTCTTCACCTGCAGGACAGAAGAATGCAGGAGACTTGGGAAGACGTCGAAAACTAGAGACACTTGAAATATTCTCTGGTATTGAGAGCGCTGGGAGGACCCCGACATACTACCCCATAGATGGAGGCCACAAACAATGAATGGATGTTCGCACCTGGTATACATGCTTAATTCTGGGCTCCGGGGATGTGAAGTTCTCATATTTGCTGGACTCATCAAGGCTGAAAGATATACAAAGGTCTGGGGTCATGTCCAAATCTTAGCCACACAGTAGTCTCGTCAATTGTCCCCTCACCCCTCTTATGGACTACACACTGGCTAAGGGCCCCATCTTATCTCCTCAGTATAACAGCAGAAGAACACAATCATGGAGCAACAGACGCCAGTAGGAAGGAGTGATAGAAGTCCAGAGGTTGTCCAGAGGCATCAACCAGCAGGACGACCCTGGATAGATTTCATCATGGCAGAGGGGTTATTGGATGCTCTCGCTTCAGATGCCTTGAGTCTTTGCTCACCTGGTGATGGTAACATAGATGGAGTAGAGCACTTTTATGGTAGACGAGGACTTCATTAGATCATTGGCAGGTCTTCCATTGTCACTGGAGAGACACATGAAGAAGTGATTACAGTCCTGAACTTGTAGCTCCAGTGCTGGGATACTGAGCCCCATACAGGTTAGGATTGTTACCTGGTCACGTTAGCAGTTAAAGTCAATGAATCTCCCAGATCGACTGTCCGAGCGACATGAAAGCTGACCAAGAAGGTGGCCTGGAAGAGACCCAGAAGAGCTTAGAAGATTGAATGTAAGGCTGCAGCTGGCCATAGATATCTACAGTGAATGGAGGATCTGGGCAAAGTCATTCAACTCTGAACTGACCAAGTTCAGACTCAGCAGCTGATGGTGAACGGCCCATGAACACCAAGGTCTTCTTCCCTGCATGGCTCTGATCCATATTGTCCATAGTGCCCACCCCATGCCTGACATTACTCCCGATACCTCCTTACCGTGGTGTTGGGTCTTAGGAGAGGTCTGTTGACTCCGCAATTCACCACCCTCTGGTTCTCCTCCGTGAAACAGGCAATTGTAACTCGCTTGTTACTCTACAAAAGTAGAAAGGACAATGAAAGGGACAACTAGACATATCCAACACAGAAAGAGTAACCACCCAGGGAAAGAGACATACCTGTATAAGAGACACCCTGCGATAGGACAAGCCAGCTGGAAAGGGAATCAGGACACGAGCATTGTAGGACTCATCCCCTTTATTGGTCACGGACACGGTTAGGTTAACATCCAGCAATAAGCCAACCACCAACTGCTCAAGACTGCGGAGACAAAAGAGTCACCAAGTGTCTTTTCACACTATCACCACAGATGAATATTAGTCAACGGCAAAGGTCCAAAGTGCTCGCACCACAACTAGAAGAAATACAAGGGATACAGAGAGCTTGTGCTAACTCCTAAGTGCACATGGCCTGGAGAAAGTAGAAAGGAGCCGCACAAACTATCTGCCCCCCGATGAAAGAAATATCCTTCCCACCTCCACGACACTTGTAGTGTTGTTTTATCACTAAATGTCATGATGTGAGCCATGGATGTATAAGGAGAAGACCACAGATCTTACCCACTGAAGGAGATGTTCATGCTCAGCTCATCCACACACACGCCGTCGGCACCACAATTCTTTTGAAATGGTATCTAGAAAGACAATTTATAGGACTACAAATCAGAAACTCCAATAATCCGATCCTACATGTGACCTGAAGTAGAGAGAAACCATACAAACTGTGCAAACAGCCAGATCACCGATCATCCATCATACAGTACAACCTATCCCAACTGTGTGACCACCAACCAGATCACCGATCATCCATCATACAGTACAACCTATCCCAACTGTGTGACCACCAGCCAGATCACCGATCCTCCATCATACAGTAAAACCTATCCCAACTGTGTGACCACCAGTGAGATCACCGATCATCCATCATACAGTACAACCTATCCCAACTGTGTGACCACCAACCAGATCACCGATCATCCATCATACAGTACAACCTATCCCAATTGTGTGACCACCAGTGAGATCACCGATCATCCATCATACAGTACAACCTATCCCAACTGTGTGACCACCAACCAGATCACCGATCATCCATCATACAGTACAACCTATCTCAACTATGTGACCACCAACCAGATCACCGATCCTCCATCATACAGTACAACCTATCCCAACTGTGTGACCACCAACCAGATCACCGATCATCCATCATACAGTACAACCCATTCCAACTGTGTGACCACCAGTGAGATCACCGATCATCCATCATACAGTACAACCTATCCCAACTGTGTGACCACCAACCAGATCACCGATCATCCATCATACAGTACAACCTATCCCAACTATGTGACCACCAACCAGATCACCGATCCTCCATCATACAGTACAACCTATCCCAACTGTGTGACCACCAACCAGATCACCGATCATCCATCATACAGTACAACCCATTCCAACTGTGTGACCACCAGTGAGATCACCGATCATCCATCATACAGTACAACCTATCCCAACTGTGTGACCACCAACCAGATCACCGATCATCCATCATACAGTACAACCTATCCCAACTATGTGACCACCAACCAGATCACCGATCCTCCATCATACAGTACAACCTATCCCAACTGTGTGACCACCAACCAGATCACCGATCATCCATCATACAGTACAACCCATTCCAACTGTGTGACCACCAGTGAGATCACGGATCATCCATCATACAGTACAACCCATTCCAACTGTGTGACCACCAGTGAGATCACCGATCATCCATCATACAGTACAACCTATCCCAACTGTGTGACCACCAACCAGATCACCGATCCTCCATCATACAGTACAACCTATCCCAACTGTGTGACCACCAGCCAGATCACCGATCATCCATCATACAGTACAACCTATCCCAACTGTGTGACCACCAACCAGATCACCGATCATCCATCATACAGTACAACCCATTCCAACTGTGTGACCACCAGTGAGATCACCGATCATCCATCATACAGTACAACCTATCCCAACTGTGTGACCACCAACCAGATCACCGATCATCCATCATACAGTACAACCCATTCCAACTGTGTGACCACCAGTGAGATCACCGATCAGCCATCATACAGTACAACCTATCCCAACTGTGTGACCACCAACCAGATCACCGATCCTCCATCATACAGTACAACCTATCCCAACTGTGTGACCACCAACCAGATCACCGATCATCCATCATACAGTACAACCCATTCCAACTGTGTGACCACCAGTGAGATCACCGATCATCCATCATACAGTACAACCTATCCCAACTGTGTGACCACCAGTGAGATCACCGATCATCCATCATACAGTACAACCTATCCCAACTGTGTGACCACCAACCAGATCACCGATCATCCATCATACAGTACAACCTATCCCAACTATGTGACCACCAACCAGATCACCGATCATCCATCATACAGTACAACCTATCCCAACTGTGTGACCACCAACCAGATCACCGATCCTCCATCATACAGTACAACCTATCCCAACTGTGTGACCACCAACCAGATCACCGATCCTCCATCATACAGTACAACCTATCCCAACTGTGTGACCACCAGAGAGATCACCGATCATCCATCATACAGTACAACCTATCCCAACTGTGTGACCACCAGCCAGATCACCGATCCTCCATCATACAGTACAACCTATCGCAACTGTGTGACCACCAACCAGATCACCGATCATCCATCATACAGTACAACCTATCCCAACTGTGTGACCACCAGCCAGATCACCGATCCTCCATTATACAGTACAACCTACCACAAGAACACGACAGTCACTCCCGGCGCTGTGATCTTACCTCCTCAGAGTAGATGTTTCGTGAGTCGTCACTAAGTACTGGATTCCCATCCAATGAGAAATTGAGACTGACACGCAGAGGAGTTAGAGAGTCCTCCACACACTCCTGAGGGATCAAGAGACAGAAAGCAGGTGAGCACAACCGTATCAGCAGATCATTGTCACTCATACAATATTCTTATACATTCGGAGCCCCTGGGGGTGTCAGACTACAATTCCCAGCATACATTCCGGCTGCCCCTTTACTCCACTGCTGTGTATTCTCTATAGGTGTGGCGCCCCCTGCTGTTACCCAGTTGTGGCCTCTCATATCCTATAACTCTTCGTGCTCAGTCCAGACCTTACAACTACTTGAGATTCTGTGTAAAATTCCTCCACGGTTTAGGATTTGCTGGCGCCATTACTTGTCGTGTTGGGGTGTATGGTGGGCCGACCAATGCCTTTGAGTGGTCAGTTTGTAGGATGATGCTCCTGCCGACAGTCGGAGTTTACTGGATACTAACCGGAAGATTCATCTTGTACGTGACACATTCTTGATTGTTTATAAGATTCTGAGATGTGGAGATCGTGCGGGAATTAAGTGTTTGGCGATCCAAGAAGACAGCACGATTCTGTGTGCGCCCCGCGTCCAACACAAGGGTGTAACGTACAGAGGCCAAAATTCCATCTAAAATAAAAGGAGAATCCATTCAGACTCCACACAGTCTTGTATATACGGTCTAATGGTCCAATGGATGAGTCTACCCCTACACAGTGACATCATGTCACACTATATCTCACGTGGTCACAACACAACATCACAGTCAGCAAGAAGCCCAACCCCGGGGTCCTCATTCACTAACATCCAGTGTGACTGCCAATGGGACATTTGTAATCCCAATGTTATGTGGCCACAAGTCGTCATGGAGCTCTAAGCTAACCCAGAGAATGGAGGACCTGAGGGGCTTCTCCCCAGGACAGGTGTGTGCCCCAAATATCATACACACTGCTGGTATTACTACGTAAAGGTCAGACCTATCTGTCCCTGACCTCATTACAGTCCCAGTCCCATAGTGGAGGACCTAGAGATCCTATAGACCTGTCTGACCTTATTACATTCCCAATCCCATAGTGGAGGACCCAGAGATCCTATAGACCTATCTGTCCCTGACCTCATTACATTCCCAATCCCATAGTGGAGGACCCAGAGATCCTATAGACCTGTCTGTCCCTGACCTCATTACATTCCCAATCCCATAGTGGAGGACCCAGAGATCCTATAGACCTGTCTGTCCCTGACCTCATTACATTCCCAGTCCCATAAGGGAGGACCTAGAGATCCTATAGACCAGTCTGACCTCATTACATTCCCAATCCCATAGTGGAGGACCCAGAGATCCTATAGACCTATCTGTCCCTGACCTCATTACATTCCCAGTCCCATAGTGGAGGACCCAGAGATCCTATAGACCAGTCTGACCTCATTATATTCCCAATCCCATAGTGGAGGACCTGGAGATCCTATAGACCTGTCTGACCTCATTACATTCCCAGTCCCATAGTGGAGGACCCAGAGATCCTATAGACCAGTCTGACCTCATTATATTCCCAATCCCATAGTGGAGGACCTGGAGATCCTATAGACCTGTCTGACCTCATTACATTCCCAGTCCCATAAGGGAGGACCTGGAGATCCTATAGACCTGTCTGTCCCTGATCTCATTACGTTCCCACTCCCATAGGGGAGGACCCAGAGATCCTATAGACCTGTCTGACCTCATTACATTCCCAATCCCATAGTGCAGGACCCGGAGATCTTATAGACCTGTCTGACCTCATTACATTCCCAATCCCATAGTGCAGGACCCGGAGATCCTATAGACCTGTCTGACCTCATTACATTCCCAGTCCCATAGTGGAGGACCAAGAGATCCTATAGACCTGTCTGACCTCATTATATTCCCAATCCTATAGTGGAGGACCCAGAGATCCTATAGACCAGTCTGACCTCATTATATTCCCAATCCCATAGTGGAGGACCTGGAGATCCTATAGACCTGTCTGACCTTATTACATTCCCAATCCCATAGTGGAGGACCCAGAGATCCTATAGACCTATCTGTCCCTGACCTCATTACATTCCCAATCCCATAGGGGAGGACCCAGAGATCCTATAGACCTATCTGTCCCTGACCTCATTACATTTCCAATCCCATAGTGGAGGACCCAGAGATCCTATAGACCAGTCTGACCTCATTACATTCCCAATCCCATAGTGGAGGACCCAGAGATCCTATAGACCTATCTGTCCCTGACCTCATTACATTCCCAGTCCCATAGTGGAGGACCCAGAGATCCTATAGACCAGTCTGACCTCATTATATTCCCAATCCCATAGTGGAGGACCTGGAGATCCTATAGACCTGTCTGACCTCATTACATTCCCAGTCCCATAGTGGAGGACCCAGAGATCCTATAGACCTATCTGTCCCTGACCTCATTACATTCCCAATCCCATAGTGGAGGACCCAGAGATCCTATAGACCTATCTGTCCCTGACCTCATTACATTCCCAGTCCCATAAGGGAGGACCTAGAGATCCTATAGACCAGTCTGACCTCATTATATTCCCAATCCCATAGTGGAGGACCTGGAGATCCTATAGACCTGTCTGACCTCATTACATTCCCAGTCCCATAGTGGAGGACCCAGAGATCCTTATAGACCAGTCTGACCTCATTATATTCCCAATCCCATAGTGGAGGACCTGGAGATCCTATAGACCTGTCTGACCTCATTACATTCCCAGTCCCATAAGGGAGGACCTGGAGATCCTATAGACCTGTCTGTCCCTGATCTCATTACGTTCCCACTCCCATAGGGGAGGACCCAGAGATCCTATAGACCTGTCTGACCTCATTACATTCCCAATCCCATAGTGCAGGACCCGGAGATCCTATAGACCTGTCTGACCTCATTACATTCCCAGTCCCATAGTGGAGGACCAAGAGATCCTATAGACCTGTCTGACCTCATTACATTCCCACTCCCATAGTGGAGGCCCCAGAGATCCTATAGACCTGTCTGTCCCTGATCTTATTACGTTCCCACTCCCATAGGAGAGGACCCAGAGATCCTATAGACCTGTCTGTCCCTGACCTCATTACATTCCCAGTCCCATAGGGGAGGACCCAGAGATCCTATAGACCTGTCTGTCCCTGACCTCATTACATTCCCAATCCCATAGTGGAGGACCCAGAGATCCTATAGACCTATCTGTCCCTGACCTCATTACATTCCCAGTCCCATAAGGGAGGACCTAGAGATCCTATAGATCAGTCTGACCTCATTGCATTCCCACTCCCATAGGGGAGGACCCAGAGATCCTATAGACCAGTCTGATCTCGTTATATTCCCAATCCCATAGGGGAGGTCCCAGAGATCCTATAGACCTATCTGTCCCTGACCTCATTACATTCCCAGTCCCATAGTGGAGGACCCAGAGATCCTATAGACCAGTCTGACCTCATTATATTCCCAATCCCATAGTGGAGGACCCAGAGATCCTATAGACCTTTCTGACCTCATTACATTCCCAGTCCCATAGTGGAGGACCCAGAGATCCTATAGACCTTTCTGACCTCATTATATTCCCAATCCCATAGTGGAGGACCTGGAGATCCTATAGACCTGTCTGTCCCTGATCTCATTACGTTCCCACTCCCATAGGGGAGGACCCAGAGATCCTATAGACCTGTCTGACCTCATTACATTCCCAATCCCATAGTGTAGGACCCGGAGATCCTATAGACCTGTCTGACCTCATTACATTCCCAGTCCCATAGTGGAGGACCCAGAGATCCTATAGACCTGTCTGTCCCTGATCTCATTACGTTCCCACTCCCATAGGAGAGGACCCAGAGATCCTATAGACCTGTCTGTCCCTGATCTCATTACGTTCCCACTCCCATAGGAGAGGACCCAGAGATCCTATAGACCTGTCTGTCCCTGACCTCATTACATTCCCAGTCCCATAGGGGAGGACCCAGAGATCCTATAGACCTGTCTGTCCCTGACCTCATTATATTCCCAATCCTATAGTGGAGGACCCAGAGATCCTATAGACCTGTCTGTCCCTGACCTCATTATATTCCCAATCCTATAGTGGAGGACCCAGAGATCCTATAGACCTGTCTGTCCCTGACCTCATTATATTCCCACTCCCATAGGAGAGGACCCAGAGATCCTATAGACCTGTCTATCCTCATTACATTCCCACTCCCGTAGTGGAGGACCCGGAGATCCTATAGACCTATCTATCCTCATTACATTCCCACTCCCATAGTGGAGGACCCGGAGATCCTATAGACCTGTCTGACCTCATTATATTCCCACTCCCATAGTGGAGGACCCAGAGATCCTATAGACCTGTCTGATCTCGTTATATTCCCAATCCCATAGGGGAGATCCCAGAGATCCTATAGACCTGTCTGTCCCTGACCTCATTATATTCCCACTCCCATAGGGGAGGTCCCAGAGATCCTATAGACCTGTCTGACCTCATTATATTCCCACTCCCATAGTGGAGGACCCGGAGATCCTATAGACCTGTCTGATCTCGTTATATTCCCAATCCCATAGGGGAGGTCCCAGAGATCCTATAGACCTTTCTGACCTCATTACATTTCCAGTCCCATAGTGGAGGACCTGGAGATCCTATAGACCTGTCTGTCCCTGATCTCATTACGTTCCCACTCCCATAGGAGAGGACCCAGAGATCCTATAGACCTGTCTGTCCCTGACCTCATTATATTCCCAATCCCATAGTGGAGGACCCGGAGATCCTATAGACCTGTCTATCCTCATTATATTCCCACTCCCATAGTGGAGGACCTGGAGATCCTATAGACCTGTCTGACCTCATTACATTCCCAGTCCCATAGTGGAGGACCCAGAGATCCTATAGACCTATCTGTCCCTGACCTCATTACATTCCCAGTCCCATAAGGGAGGACCTAGAGATCCTATAGACCTATCTGTCCCTGACCTCATTATATTCCCACTCCCATAGGGGAGGTCCCAGAGATCCTATAGACCTGTCTGACCTCATTATATTCCCACTCCCATAGTGGAGGACCCGGAGATCCTATAGACCTGTCTGATCTCGTTATATTCCCAATCCCATAGGGGAGGTCCCAGAGATCCTATAGACCTGTCTATCCTCATTACATTCCCACTCCCATAGTGGAGGACCCGGAGATCCTATAGACCTGTCTGACCTCATTATATTCCCAGTCCCATAGTGGAGGACCCGGAGATCCTATAGACCTGTCTGACCTCATTACACTCCCACTCCCATAGTGGAGGACCCGGAGATCCTATAGATCTGTCTGATCTCGTTATATTCCCAATCCCATAGGGGAGGTCCCAGAGATCCTATAGACCTGTCTATCCTCATTACATTCCCACTCCCATAGTGGAGGACCCGGAGATCCTATAGACCTGTCTGTCCCTGACCTCATTATATTCCCACTCCCATAGGGGAGGACCCAGAGATCCTATAGACCTGTCTGTCCCTGACCTCATTATATTCCCACTCCCATAGGGGAGGACCCAGAGATCCTATAGACCTGTCTGTCCCTGACCTCATTACATTCCCACTCCCATAGTGGAGGACCCGGAGATCCTATAGACCTGTCTGACCTCATTATATTCCCACTCCCGTAGTGGAGGACCCGGAGATCCTATAGACCTGTCTGACTTCATTACACTCCCACTCGCTCCGAAGCTTATATTTTTGGCATCATTAGATACCTATAGGCAGCACCACGGTGATCTTCTATATTTCCATTTTCTGGTCCTATATATGACGCCAAATTAAAACACCAGAAATCCTATAACCCCCCCCCCCCCTCCCCAATGCTGACCTACCTGTTGCACCTTTACTCTTCAGTCTTCTGATGAAGCAGATCAGAATTTCTGTTGTCTGTTTTTGGATCTTATCTGTACATTCATATGAAGAAAGTGGAAACTCGGAGGGCTTGAATCCCATGGACACCGAGACCTGGAGGACGGGCCGAGATCTGAATGGGACAAAACACAAGAAGATTCAGTGAACGTTGCGTCCTAAATCAGGACATTTCTATAACCCGATGGAGTTGTCCACCTCTGCCAAGTGGTTGCAATGTTGGGGACTTCCAATATGTCCCCCCATGGGGGTGTCAGCTAGACCTCTGAGTGGTAAATATGCTCATTTATGCAGAGACGACCCCAATATTATGTCCCATCAGGCAGTTTTGGGGGAAACACTGTTGATGATCCAATGGCATAAGAGACATGACAAGAGACCAGCCCTTACCTTAGTACAAAAGCAACACCTTCTCCCCCCACCGTCACATCAGGTAGCCCATCATTTGTCATGTCTAAGTCACCAACCAACGACCTTCCAAAGAACTGGACTCCACTTCCCAGTTGACTTCCTGTAATGCGCTGGAGAAGGAGATTTAATGTAAAGGGTTAATGTATGAAATCACCGACAACAGAAAATAGTCCAAATGGACAGAAAGAATTCACCATTAGGGCTCCTGGGAGGGACTCGGGGCCTCCGGATCACTTCACTGAGTCTGCCATTGACCACCTGTACATGAACCAATGCCGTTTGCTCAGTGTGGACAATGATGTGCTTTCCTATATCCTACCTGTATATAAGAAGTCCTGAAGCCATCGACCTTTCCCGGGAAGATATACAGAGCTCCTTGACCATTGTCTTCAAAAGGGGCCCCAATAGCGAGGTCGGGATAATCATTTGCAGTCATGTCTGGAAGAATGGCGATGGCCGAGCCAAAATGTCCCATAGTCTGGCTGCTGTCACCCTGTAGAGTCTCTGTGCAGGTCAGGGTGGTAGGTGTCCTGGAGGTCATCTCCTGTTGGGACCAGCGATAGTGTCAATCACTTTTTAGTCTATGTACACCGAGCTCTAGTCTGTAGACTCCCATACAACTTGGCCAAGCCTGAGGGACCAGCTGACTATCTTATATGTATGGGCCTCCTGATTCTCCCTGACAGATGATGTTCAGTTGATGGTTGGTACAGATTTCTGGATCCACAGCATTGTAATACTCAGTGGGACATAGCCATAGAGTCTCCACGGGACCAGGGATCTCGTCTAGTCACCCAGTCCCCTGCTCTGCACTGACAAGGGAGAAAAACAACCTCATCTCCCTAGAGATAGCTGTCCGGTTCGGCACATACCCCTGTCATGTTTAAAGGATCTCTGAAGGGTTGGACATAGCTTGCTACCAGTAGGAGGGACCACACAGCCGCAGCTTTCTTACTTTTGGAGGAGAGCTATTTTGCATAGTTTTTCCTATTGAGAACTTCTTGTACGTCTTCCATCATTGTCTAGATGTCCACAATGAAGTTGTATCAGTGGCATTGTGCAGATCTGATTGATATAAGGGGACATGGTCCACATCTGGTGGTCCTGCCCTCACCCCAGGAGAATATGGATTCAGGGTTCTCATCCACATGACATCTGCAGAGCCCCATGTGGTGCAGAACAAAAACTCACTTCTAGACTTTATTCCTCTTAGACATTAGGAGGTGACAAGGTCGTGATGATCGAGAAATGGACATGTGGCAGACCAGGAGGCCCCAGGGTGTGTGGCCTGCATGTATAATCTACGTCCTTCCCACCATACAGCAGAGATCTACTCTCCATATAAGGGGGTGCACAAAGTGCGTCTACTCTTCTTAGTCCTATGGGACCCTGTCTAGTCACCGCACACTTTTTTTCCCTTTTTCTCACCTATCCCTGCCGCTATCTTCTTTGACCATGTAAGACGTCCCCGAGCTCCAGCCTCATGTGTCTCATATAACCAGTATATGGTGCTTTACAAGTCATGGCCGTTGTTCTGATTCTTTTGTGACTTTTGGTTTCCATTGTTCTTTTATTGTCAAAAATGCAAAACTACAATGTGTGAGTCTCACCTGGTAAGAGATAGGACAAAGGTAGACCCGTCCACCTGGACCTGCTGGAGAATAATATGTGGGGGCTCCAACCACCAACAAATATTTCAGAGAAGATATTTTGAGTATGCCCAAGGCTGAACCAAAGTATGATCCAATCTGCAAAGAAAACAAAGCCATATCTGTGAAGAACATGCCGGGAGGCCACCGCTTGGGTGGCTTCTTTGTGGATATTGCAGTCCAAGTCAATACCAGTCATAGGTGACCACCTACAATGGGAAGATGCTCCAGGATACAGGTAAGGAAGTGAGCAACCCCAAGACGTAGACAACCTGGAGATTACACTGAGAACCTTCCCACTTCTATCTCAGGTACGGACTGGGACGTCTTTGCACAACCTTGGCACAATCGTCCGTCACATTACGATCATTGTGCAGTTAGATATCCACCAATTCTGCCATGGTTGGGATGGTGTCTAGAGAAATGGCGGCCCGGCCCACTCCATTATTCTGCGGCACTTGATCACCAACCCAATCAATATGGCAAAGACTCTGCGCAATTACATGCAAAGGCCGAGGACAATGTGTGCAGCCGACGATGGCGCCAGTTTTACTTAAATCAGTGACTAACATCATGCTTTACATACAATGAATGGGAACATTAGCCACCTCCTGGGCACATCATCCGACATCTTGAATAAGACATTCATCTCCTTTGCATGTGATTATGTGGAGTCTCCTCACTAGATCCCTCCAATGCTGAGCTAAGGGCTGTTTCCAACCACCTCCTCAGTTTTCCAACCGTTTCCACCAGTTTTTCATGTAGATTGAAGTCCTGATTACTCATCATCTTGGTCTTCTTGACTACCCTTAGACAAGCACAATTATTTTTGCCCCTCATCCTGAGAATGATCCTATTTTTGGTGTAATATTACTAAATAACCGTGACGGTTTTATTGTGAAGTTATATGCTCCCCTCCGGAGAACAGAACTCATCTAAACTCCTCTCCTATTAGTAAAGGTCTATGGGTGTCAGATGAAGAGACCATTGCTCCTGAGTAGAGCACATAACTTCACAATAAAGTTTCCTACAAGTTATTCATTATTATTACACATGTTATAGGCTCAGAGAGCAGTGGATTAGAAAGCCTGGAGTGAGAGCGTCTTCAGTGAGTGGCCTCCAGTTTTCCCCATCCATGTTGTCTCCAGCCCAGACTCATGCTGTCCATACAGATGTGGATCTTAGACTATCGTTCCCTTACGTCCATCACACCACAAGACAGGAATATACGATGAGATGGCAGTAACCTGGCACCCCCCCAACCCTCCCACCGAGTCCTGCTCATCATGGTGGACAACTCTGAGAATCACCTGATCACCGAGGGCACTGGACACTGGATCCCACTGCGAGCTTTGTGAGTTCATTCTGAAGACAAAGACCCTTCCCGTATGTTGGTATCGAGGGGCCCCCATCACCACCAGCGTAGAATCTACTTGCAGTAAAGAATAACCTAAAGGAACCAAATCCAGATAAATGTACCTGAGCCCGGTCAGTGCTCCACAGTACACAAACATGGCAAAGGACAGACGAACATCATCCACCCATGTGCTCACCCAGATAAGAGTCCTTCATGTCCAGCGCAGGCGTAGAGATGTTTATCCAGGAGCCCTTGTCCTGTCCCTGTGGGTAATAATAGGCTCCACCTGTCCAACCGTAGGCACCGACTGCACCAAGGAGGGCGCCAAACTACAATGTGAGAGCACAGCATGACATTTGTATAGTATATAAGACTGATATACAGCACATATCACCCAGTATGGTATATAAAACCTGTGTCTCTATGACCTGGGTATACTATATGTGATCTTGTATAGTACATATAACATGTATGTAGTATATACATCCTGTATGTAGTATATATGTCTTGTATATAGCATATATGTCCTGTATGTAGTATATATGTTCTGTATATAGTATATATGTTCTGTATATATTACATCTGGAGGCCTCACCAACCCCAGGCCTCACCCTGAACGACCGGGAGGTGAAGTTCCTGCTATACGCCGACGACCTCCTACTCCTGGCCCCCACCGAGAAAGACCTCCAAGAAAGCCTGTCAGTGCTGGAAACATTCAGCACCACATGGGCCCTACCCATCAACCAGAAGAAGACCAAAGTCATGGTATTTCAGAAGAAGGGCCACAATAAAGCCTCCACCACCTCACAATTCACACTGAACGGCTCCACACTGGAGAAAACCAACAGCTACACCTACCTGGGGCTGGAGCTCAGCCAATCAGGAAGCTTCAAAGCAGCAATAGAAACCCTGAAAGCAAAAGCCTGCAGAACCTTCTACGCCATCAGAAGACAACTGTACCACCTCAAACCACCGGTGAGGGTCTGGATGAAGATATTTGACGCTGTCATCTCCCCGATCCTTCTCTATGGCAGTGAGGTTTGGGGCCCAGCCACCTACCCAGACCAGTCAAGGTGGGATTCCAGCCCAACAGAGAACTTCCACCTGGAGTACTACCATCATTGTTTCTCTTCTGTTACCCATGGTTATCTCTAAAGAAACACGTGCAGTCATCATTGCACTGCACAAAAATGACCTAACAGGGAAGAGTATCGCAGCTAGAAAGATTGCACCTCAGTCACCAATCTATCGCATCATCAAGAACTTCAAGGAGAGAGGTTCCATTGTTGGCAAAAAGGCTCCAGGGCGCCCAAGAAAGACCAGCAAGCGCCAGGACCGTCTCTTAAAAGTGTTTCAGCTGCGGGATCGGGCTACCAGCAGTGCAGAGCTTGCTCAGGAATGGCAGCAGGCAGGTGTGAGTGCATCTGCACGCACTGTGAGGCGGAGACTCTTGGAGCAAGGCCTGGTCTCAAGGAGGGCAGCAAAGAAGCCACTTCTCTCCAGAAAAAACATCAGGGACAGACTGATATTCTGCAGAAGGTCCAGGGAGTGACTGCTGAGGACTGGGGGAAAGTCATTTTCTCTGATGAATCCCCTTTTCGATTGTTTGGGACATCTGGAGAACAGCTTATTGGGAGAAGAGGAGGTGAGCGCTACCACCAGTCTTGTCTCATGCCAACTGTAAAGCATCCTGAAACCATTCATGTGTGGGGTGGCTTCTCAGCCAAGGGAATCGGCTCTCTCACAGTCTCGCCTAAAAACACAGCCATGAATAAAGAATGAGACCAGAATGTCCTCCAAGATCAACTTCTCCCAACCGGCCAAGAGCAGTTTGGCCACCAACAATGCCTTCTCCAGCATGATGGAGCACCTTGCCATAAAGCAAAGGGGAGAACTAAATGGCTCAGGGAACAAAACACAGAGATTTTGGGTCCATGGCCTGGAAACTCCCCAGATCTTAATCCCATTGAGAACTTGTGGTCAATCATCAAGCGACGGGTGGAGAAACAAGAACCTACAAATTCTGACAAAATGCAAGCATTGATTGTGCAAGAATGGACGGCTATCAGTCAGGATTTGGTCCAGAAGGTGATTGAGAGCTGCCAGGGAGAATTGCAGAGGTCCTGAAGAAGAAGAAGGGTCAACACTGCAAATATTACACCGCTGCAGTAACTCCTTCTAACTGTCACTATAAGCTTTTATTACTCAGAATATGATTGCAATTCTATTTCTGTATGTGATAAAAACATCTGACAAACACAGAAACCAGAGGGAGCAGATCATGTGACAAGAGGAGATTTGTGGCATTCTCTGAACTTTTGGCCATGACTGTAGATATGCCTTGTATATAGTATATATGTCCTGTATATAGTATATATGTCCTGTATATAGTATATATGTCCTGTATATAGTATATATGTCCTGTATATAGTATATATGTCCTGTATATAGTATATATGTCCTGTATATAGTATATATGTCCTTCAGGTTCACACTTACTGGAGTGAGAAATGAGCTGAATCCTTCTTGTGAAAACTCGTTCTCAAATGATTGTCCACTCAGAGACTGAGTACCTGCGGGTGACATGAGAGGTCACTGTATACAGGGAGGTCAGGGGTCAGTGTTTACACCTGTGACTGAAGGATTGGAGGCTGCGATGCTGCTCCGGAACGTCCAGTGTATGATTCTCTATGTGAGTGAGGAAGGATATGATATAGATATGGCAGCACCGGGCGTTATATACAGAATATATCATAGGGTGGGAGTCACAGCTCAAATGTCTGCAGAGTAATAATATGGTAATGAGCAGTGTCCTAGGTTATATACAAACCTACAGTAGTACTATAGGGCAAGAGCTAACCACGGCACCACTGAGCCACCACTGAACTATTACCAAGCCATCATTGAATTACCACTGAGCCACCACTGAGCTACCAGGGAGCCATTACTGAGCTACCACTGAGCCACCACTGAACTACCAGGGAGCCATTACTGAGCCATCACTGAACCACCACTGACCTATTACCAAGCCATCTTTGAATTACCACTGCGCCACAACTGAGCCACAACTGAGCTACCATGGACCCATCACTGAGCCACCACTGAGCTACCACTGAGCTACCAGGGAGCCATCACTGAGCCACCACTGAGCTACCACTGAGCCACCACTGACCCACCACTGAGGTACCATGGAGCCATTACTGAGCCATCACTGAGCTACCATGGACCCATCACTGAGCCACCACTGAGCTACCAGGGAGCCATCACTGAGCCACCACTGAGCTACCACTGACCCACCACTGACCCACCACTGAGGTACCATGGAGCCATTACTGAGCCATCACTGAGCTACCAGGGAGCCATCACTGAGCCACCACTGAGCCACCACTGAGCCACCACTGAACTACCATGGAGCCATTACTGAGCCATCACTGAGCCACCACTGACCTATTACCAAGCCATCATTGAATTACCACTGAGCCACAACTGAGCCACAACTGAGCTACCATGGAGCCATTACTGAGCTACCACTGAGCCATCACTGAGCTAGCATGGACCCATCACTGAGCCACTACTGAGCTACCACTGAGCCACCACTGAGGTACCATGGAGCCATTACTGAGCCATCACTGAGCCACCACTGACCTATTACCAAGCCATCATTGAATTACCACTGAGCCACAACTGAGCTACCATGGAGCCATTACTGAGCCATTACTGAGTCACCACTGAGCTACCACTGAGCCACTACTGAGCTACCACTGAGCCATCACTGAGCTACCAGGGAGCCATCACTGAGCCACCACTAAGCTACCACTGAGCCACCGCTGAGCTACCATGGATCCATCACTGAGCCACCACTGAGCTACCATGGAGTCATCACTGAGCTACCACTGAGCCATCACTGAGCTACCATGGACCCATCACTGAGCCACCGCTGAGCTACCAGGGAGCGATCACTGAGCCACCACTGAGCTATCACTGAGCCACCACTGAGCTACCACTGAGCCACCACTGAGCTACCACTGAGCCACCACTGAGCCACCACTGAGCTACCATGGAGCCATTACTTAGCCATCACTGAGCCACCACTGAGCTATCACTGAGCCACCATGGACCTACCACTGAGCCACCACTGAGCTACCACTGAGCCACCACTGAGCCACCACTGAGCTACCATGGAGCCATTACTTAGCCATCACTGAGCCACCACTGAGCTATCACTGAGCCACCATGGACCTACCACTGAGCCACCACTGAGCTATCATGGAGCCACCACTGAATTATCACCAGGTTCACTTTTATTGGCTTGTGGCAGAATTTTATGGACCACATCTCCATACACATGTATAGATATTGAAGACAAAAATATCTCTGAGACTCCAACTAACCTTCAATGGCGAAAATCTTCTGCTGCAATCTCTTCTGAATTTCATTGAGAGCGGAGAAGTCATTGACTTGGAAGACGTTATCAGGGGAGGAGGCGATGGTGATGAGCTCATTGTAAGCTCTTTTGTTGTTCGGGGAGAATGCGGCTCCCACCTAGGAGGAAGTCACAGACAAACAGAGACTGGTTATGTGGAGGATTGTCTGGCTCTGGAATATTCCCCCTCTTATTATGGCCCAAGTGTCCTCGTGCAGAGACAGAAAATACTTCAAGAACACAATAAAAGTAATGCCAAGTCCCTGCATCGTCATCACTACGACCACGGTCAGCCTCATCATCCCTACGGCCACGGTCAGCATAGTCATCACTATGGCCACGGTCAGCATCATCATCCCTACGGCCACGGTCAGCATAGTCATCACTATGGCCACGGTCAGCATCATCATCCCTACGGCCACGGTCAGCATAGTCATCACTACAGCCATGGTCAGCCTCATCATCCCTACGGCCACGGTCAGCATAGTCATCACTACAGCCACGGTCAGCATCGTCATCCCTACAGCCACGGTCAGCATCGTCATCACTACAGCCACGGTCAGCATCGTCATCCCTACAGCCACGGTCAGCATAGTCATCACTATGGCCACGGTCAGCCTCATCATCCCTACAGCCACGGTCAGCATAGTCATCACTATGGCCACGGTCAGCCTCATCATCACTACAGCCATGGTCAGCATAGTCATCACTACAGCCATGGTCAGCCTCATCATCCCTACGGCCACGGTCAGCATCATCATCACTACAGCCATGGTCAGCCTCATCATCCCTACAGCCACGGTCAGCATAGTCATCACTACAGCCATGGTCAGCATAGTCATCACTACAGCCATGGTCAGCCTCATCATCCCTACGGCCACGGTCAGCATCATCATCACTACAGCCACGGTCAGCCTCATTATCCCTACAGCCACGGTCAGCCTCATCATCCCTACGGCCACGGTCAGCATCGTCATCCCTACAGCCACGGTCAGCCTCATCATCCCTACAGCCACGGTCAGCCTCATTATCCCTACAGCCACGGTCAGCCTCATCATCCCTACGGCCATGGTCAGCATAGTCATCACTACAGCCACGGTCAGCCTCATCATCCCTACGGCCACGGTCAGCATCGTCATCCCTACAGCCACGGTCAGCATCGTCATCCCTACGGCCACGGTCAGCCTCAGCGGCGCCCCCTGCAGTGCTATTTCTATTTTGTCACCTCCCTGGGCCCCCACCTATAATACCCTGAGGTCTGAAGAGACTATTATGTGTAATAACGTCACCTCCAGTTCAGACGAAATCGGGAATTTACTTTGTCAAAACATATGAAACAAATCTTATGCACTTTGTTCATCTTATATCACTGGTCATCGTCAGCATTGTCATCACATACCGTAAATCCCCTGGGGGGGGGGGGTATTACAGGTGAGGAGATAAATCCCCTGAGGGGGGGGGGGGGGGTATTACAGGTGAGGAGATAAATCCCCTGGGGAGGGGGGGGGGGGGTATTACAGGTGAGGAGATAAATGCCCTGAGGGGGGGGGGGTATTACAGGTGAGGAGATAAATCCCCTGGGGGGGTATTACAGGTGAGGAGATAAATCCCCTGGGGGGGGTAATACAGGTGAGGAGATAAATCCCCTGGGGGGGGGGGGGGGTATTACAGGTGAGGAGATAAATCCCCTGGGGGGGGGGGGTATTACAGGTGAGGAGATAAATCCCCTGGGGGGGGGGGGGGGTATTACAGGTGAGGAGATAAATCCCCGGGGGGGGGGGGGGGGTATTACAGGTGAGGAGATAAATCCCCTGGGGGGGGGGGTATTACAGGTGAGGAGATAAATCCCCTGGGGAGGGGGGGGGTATTACAGGTGAGGAGATAAATCCCCCGGGGGGGGTATTACAGGTGAGGAGATAAATCCCCTTGGGGAGGGGGATTACAGGTGAGGAGATAAATCCCCTGGGGGGGGGGTATTACAGGTGAGGAGATAAATCCCCTGGGGGGGGGGTATTACAGGTGAGGAGATAAATCCCCTGGGGGGGGGTATTACAGGTGAGGAGATAAATCCCCTGGGGGGGGGGGGGTATTACAGGTGAGGAGATAAATCCCCTGGGGGGGGGGTATTACAGGTGAGGAGATAAATCCCCTGGGGGGGGGGGTATTACAGGTGAGGAGATAAATCCCCTGGGGGGGGTATTACAGGTGAGGAGATAAATCCCCTGGGGGGGGGGTATTACAGGTGAGGAGATAAATCCCCTGGGGGGGGGGGTATTACAGGTGAGGAGATAAATCCCCTGGGGGGGGGGTATTACAGGTGAGGAGATAAATCCCCTGGGGAGGGGGGGGGGGTATTACAGGTGAGGAGATAAATCCCCTGGGGGGGGGGTATTACAGGTGAGGAGATAAATCCCCTGGGGGGGGGTATTACAGGTGAGGAGATAAATCCCCTGAGGGGGGGGGGGTATTACAGGTGAGGAGATAAATCCCCTGGGGGGGTATTACAGGTGAGGAGATAAATCCCCTGGGGGGGGTATTACAGGTGAGGAGATAAATCCCCTGGGGGGGGGGTATTACAGGTGAGGAGATAAATCCCCTGGGGGGGGGGGGTATTACAGGTGAGGAGATAAATCCCCTGGGGGGGGGGGGTATTACAGGTGAGGAGATAAATCCCCGGGGGGGGGGGGGTATTACAGGTGAGGAGATAAATCCCCTGGGGGGGGGGGGGTATTACAGGTGAGGAGATAAATCCCCTGGGGAGGGGGGGGGTATTACAGGTGAGGAGATAAATCCCCCGGGGGGGGTATTACAGGTGAGGAGATAAATCCCCTGGGGGAGGGGGATTACAGGTGAGGAGATAAATCCCCTGGGGGGGGGTATTACAGGTGAGGAGATAAATCCCCTGGGGGGGGGGGGGGTATTACAGGTGAGGAGATAAATCCCCTGGGGGGGGGGGTATTACAGGTGAGGAGATAAATCCCCTGGGGGGGGGGGGGGTATTACAGGTGAGGAGATAAATCCCCTGGGGGGGGGGGTATTACAGGTGAGGAGATAAATCCCCTGGGGGGGGGGGGTATTACAGGTGAGGAGATAAATCCCCTGGGGGGGGTATTACAGGTGAGGAGATAAATCCCCTGGGGGGGGTATTACAGGTGAGGAGATAAATCCCCTGGGGGGGGGGGGGTATTACAGGTGAGGAGATAAATCCCCTGGGGGGGGGGGTATTACAGGTGAGGAGATAAATCCCCTGGGGAGGGGGGGGGTATTACAGGTGAGGAGATAAATCCCCTGGGGGGGGGTATTACAGGTGAGGAGATAAATCCCCCGGGGGGGGGTATTACAGGTGAGGAGATAAATCCCCTGGGAGGGGGGGGGGGTATTACAGGTGAGGAGATAAATCCCCTGGGGGGGGGGGATTACAGGTGAGGAGATAAATCCCCTGGGAGGGGGGGGGGTATTACAGGTGAGGAGATAAATCCCCTGGGGGGGGGGTATTACAGGTGAGGAGATAAATCCCCTGGGGGGGGGGGGTATTACAGGTGAGGAGATAAATCCCCTGGGGGGGGGGGGGGTATTACAGGTGAGGAGATAAATCCCCTGGGGGGGGGGTATTACAGGTGAGGAGATAAATCCCCTGGGGGGAGGGGTATTACAGGTGAGGAGATAAATCCCCTGGGGGGGGGGGGGTATTACAGGTGAGGAGATAAATCCCCTGGGGGGGGGGGTATTACAGGTGAGGAGATAAATCCCCTGGGGGGGGGGGTATTACAGGTGAGGAGGTAAATCCCCTGGGGGGGGGGGTATTACAGGTGAGGACATAAATCCCCTGGGGGGGGGGGGGTATTACAGGTGAGGAGATAAATCCCCTGGGGGGGGGGGGTATTACAGGTGAGGACATAAATCCCCTGGGGGGGGAGATATTACAGGTGAGGAGATAAATCTCCTGGGGGGGGGTATTACAGGTGAGGAGATAAATCCCCTGGGGGGGGGGGTATTACAGGTGAGGAGATAAATTCCCGGGGGGGGGGGGGTATTACAGGTGAGGAGATAAATCCCCGGGGGGGGGGGGGGGTATTACAGGTGAGGAGATAAATCCCCTGGGGGGGGGGGTATTACAGGTGAGGAGATAAATCCCCTGGGGAGGGGGGGGGTATTACAGGTGAGGAGATAAATCCCCGGGGGGGGTATTACAGGTGAGGAGATAAATCCCCTTGGGGAGGGGGATTACAGGTGAGGAGATAAATCCCCTGGGGGGGGGGTATTACAGGTGAGGAGATAAATCCCCTGGGGGGGGGGGGTATTACAGGTGAGGAGATAAATCCCCTGGGGGGGGGTATTACAGGTGAGGAGATAAATCCCCTGGGGGGGGGGGGGTATTACAGGTGAGGAGATAAATCCCCTGGGGGGGGGGTATTACAGGTGAGGAGATAAATCCCCTGGGGGGGGGGGGTATTACAGGTGAGGAGATAAATCCCCTGGGGGGGGTATTACAGGTGAGGAGATAAATCCCCTGGGGGGGGGGGTATTACAGGTGAGGAGATAAATCCCCTGGGGGGGGGGGTATTACAGGTGAGGAGATAAATCCCCTGGGGGGGGGGTATTACAGGTGAGGAGATAAATCCCCTGGGGAGGGGGGGGGGGTATTACAGGTGAGGAGATAAATCCCCTGGGGGGGGGGTATTACAGGTGAGGAGATAAATCCCCTGGGGGGGGGTATTACAGGTGAGGAGATAAATCCCCTGAGGGGGGGGGGTATTACAGGTGAGGAGATAAATCCCCTGGGGGGGTATTACAGGTGAGGAGATAAATCCCCTGGGGGGGGTATTACAGGTGAGGAGATAAATCCCCTGGGGGGGGGGTATTACAGGTGAGGAGATAAATCCCCTGGGGGGGGGGGGTATTACAGGTGAGGAGATAAATCCCCTGGGGGGGGGGGTATTACAGGTGAGGAGATAAATCCCCGGGGGGGGGGGGGTATTACAGGTGAGGAGATAAATCCCCTGGGGGGGGGGGGGTATTACAGGTGAGGAGATAAATCCCCTGGGGAGGGGGGGGGTATTACAGGTGAGGAGATAAATCCCCCGGGGGGGGTATTACAGGTGAGGAGATAAATCCCCTGGGGGAGGGGGATTACAGGTGAGGAGATAAATCCCCTGGGGGGGGGTATTACAGGTGAGGAGATAAATCCCCTGGGGGGGGGGGGGGGTATTACAGGTGAGGAGATAAATCCCCTGGGGGGGGGGGTATTACAGGTGAGGAGATAAATCCCCTGGGGGGGGGGGGGTATTACAGGTGAGGAGATAAATCCCCTGGGGGGGGGGTATTACAGGTGAGGAGATAAATCCCCTGGGGGGGGGGGGTATTACAGGTGAGGAGATAAATCCCCTGGGGGGGGTATTACAGGTGAGGAGATAAATCCCCTGGGGGGGGTATTACAGGTGAGGAGATAAATCCCCTGGGGGGGGGGGGTATTACAGGTGAGGAGATAAATCCCCTGGGGGGGGGGGGTATTACAGGTGAGGAGATAAATCCCCTGGGGAGGGGGGGGGGTATTACAGGTGAGGAGATAAATCCCCTGGGGGGGGGTATTACAGGTGAGGAGATAAATCCCCCGGGGGGGGGTATTACAGGTGAGGAGATAAATCCCCTGGGAGGGGGGGGGGTATTACAGGTGAGGAGATAAATCCCCTGGGGGGGGGGGATTACAGGTGAGGAGATAAATCCCTGGAGGGGGGGGGGTATTACAGGTGAGGAGATAAATCCCCTGGGGGGGGGGTATTACAGGTGAGGAGATAAATCCCCTGGGGGGGGGGTATTACAGGTGAGGAGATAAATCCCCTGGGGGGGGGGGGTATTACAGGTGAGGAGATAAATCCCCTGGGGGGGGGTATTACAGGTGAGGAGATAAATCCCCTGGGGGGAGGGGTATTACAGGTGAGGAGATAAATCCCCTGGGGGGGGGGGGGGTATTACAGGTGAGGAGATAAATCCCCTGGGGGGGGGGGTATTACAGGTGAGGAGATAAATCCCCTGGGGGGGGGGGTATTACAGGTGAGGAGGTAAATCCCTGGGGGGGGGTATTACAGGTGAGGACATAAATCCCCTGGGGGGGGGGGTATTACAGGTGAGGAGATAAATCCCTGGGGGGGGGGGTATTACAGGTGAGGACATAAATCCCCTGGGGGGGGAGATATTACAGGTGAGGAGATAATCTCCTGGGGGGGGGGTATTACAGGTGAGGAGATAAATCCCCTGGGGGGGGGGTATTACAGGTGAGGAGATAAATTCCCGGGGGGGGGGGTATTACAGGTGAGGAGATAAATCCCCTGGGGGGGGGGGGGGGTATTACAGGTGAGGAGATAAATCCCCTGGGGGGGGGGGTATTACAGGTGAGGAGGTAAATCCCCTGGGGGGGGGGTATTACAGGTGAGGAGATAAATCCCCTGGGGGGGGGGTATTACAGGTGAGGAGATAAATCCCCTGGGGGGGGGGGTATTACAGGTGAGGAGATAAATCCCCTGGGGGGGGGTATTACAGGTGAGGGGTTACAGGACCTCCCAGGCACAGCGACATGGACACCAATGCAGCTGTGAGTGACTTCTGAGGCCCTGCTGCACCTATAGATTCTATATAACATACCCCTATAGCGATGCGCTGGATCCCGTGTTCATTGGCCTTGGACGTCGCCTCTTGAAACGTCACAGCTCCATCATTCGATTGCCCGTCCGTGATGACAATAAGAAGTTTCCGTGCGTCTTTACGGGACTGAGGGATGAAAATGTTTTTCCTAAGGAAAGAGCAAAGATGGAGATTGTTGTCAGCTGTCAAGGCGAGAGCTCGAAACCCCAACCCAAGGTGTGGGAGCCTCGTGGTATAATAAGGAGACAGCAGTCCAGGACAAGCCCGTGTCAGCACAGACAGCTCATGTCCACGTGGTACTTACACTGCTTGCAGCATGGCAGTCGGAGTGTATGTGGCCTGTCCGTTCTGATAACGAAAGTTCACAGTATTGATCTCGGCTTCAGTGGAAAATCTTCTGAATAGAAACTCAGTTTTCACTTCATGACCATATTGCATCAAAGCAAACTGGAAAAAGAAGAGACAAAACAGTCACATGGAAACCAGGAACCGTCATCTATCACAACATCACTCATAACCCACCACATCACCGCCCGTGGTACAGTCACCCATAACCCACCACATCACCGCCCGTGGTACAGTCACCCATAACCCATCACATCACCGCCCGTGGTACAGTCACCCATAACCCATCACATCACCACCCATGGCATAGTCACCCATAGCCCACCACATCACAGCCCATGGCATAGTCACCCATAACCCATCACATCACCACCCGTGGTACAGTCACCCATAACCCATCATATCATCGCCCGTGGTATAGTCACCCATAATCCATCATATCATCGCCCATGGCATAGTCACCCATAACCCATCACATCACCACCCGTGGTACAGTCACCCATAATCCATCATATCACCGCCCGTGGTATAGTCACCCGTAATCCATCACATCACCGCCCGTGGTACAGTCATCCATAACCCATTACATCACTGCCCGTGGTACAGTCACCCATAATTCATCACATCACCGCCCGTGGCATAGTCACCCATAACCCACCACATCACCGCCCGTGGCATAGTCACCCATAACCCATCACATCACCACCCGTGGTACAGTCACCCATAACCCATCATATCATCGCCCGTGGTACAGTCATCCATAACCCATTACATCGCCACCCGTGGTACAGTCACCCATAACCCATCACATCACATCACATCACCGCCCGTGGTACAGTCATCCATAACCCATTACATCGCTGCCCGTGGTATAGTCACCCATAACCCATCACATCACATCACATCACCGCCCGTGGTACAGTCATCCATAACCCATTACATCGCTGCCCGTGGTATAGTCACCCATAATCCATCACATCACCGCCCGTGGTATAGTCACCCATAATTCATCACATTACCGTCCGTGGTACAGTCACCCATAATCCATCACATCGCCGCCTGTGGTACAGTCACCCATAACCCATCACATCACCGCCCGTGGTACAGTCATCCATAACCCATTACATCGCTGCCCGTGGTACAGTCACCCATAATTCATCACATTACCGTCCGTGGTACAGTCACCCATAACCCATCACATCACCGCCCGTGGTATAGTCATCCATAACCCATTACATCGCTGCCCGTGGTACAGTCACCCATAATTCATCACATTACCGTCCGTGGTACAGTCACCCATAACCCATCACATCACCGCCCGTGGTTTAGTGAATTGTATGATAAATCTTTTTCTTAAATCTTTGATTGTTCTTTCCTGTTCTGAGAGAAGGTTCCCGAGATATCCCGATGAGCCCACGGCCCCTTCTGACCTCTGTAGGTTCCATGTCCACCTACATCAGCCATTACCCATCCAGGGGTGATCAGGAGGCCACACGTTATTATCGGTCTCAGTAGTGCAGCCTCAGGCCGCTCAGACCTCCACAGAGAAGGACGTGATCTTCCCATTGTCTGTAGATTTTGCCGCCATCTTACCTGTGTATCGGTCGCTCTAAAGGAGTAAATAATCGCTGCCACAAAACTTGTCATTGTCCTGAAGTTTACGATTCCCACACTGCCAGAACCATCGATGACGAAAACCACGTCCAGGCCGCACTCTGAGGAGACAACATTCTATCATAATTGTCACATTGTAGTGATTATTGGGGGTCCTGCGCCCTGCGGGCCGTTCCGGCAGAGTCCTGCAGTGCCGCTCTTCACTTTACAGTTTTCTCAGGATTTACATTATTTTACAACTGGGGCGACATTTCCTCAGATTGTTCTAGAAGGTGGGAGGAGCTTAGGGAATAGCAACCCATTGCCCAGTCTGGACCGGTTAGACGTTATCTGGAGAAGAGATGGGTAGTGGACAGATCTGCTCCCCAGTCTAGTGACCATTAGACCAGTGAACCTAATACATGCAGCCCCACACCACTGAGCCCCAAAAACCTTAGAGACAAGTCACCCGTGATAGGAGATCTGCTGACCGCTACCCCTGTCTGAACCCTGCCCTGTATGTCTCTACTAATGAAGGGCACATGGAGCCGGGGTTGCCCCATATTCCTGGAGGAGCAGATGCCACCCCTGTGGTACGATGGCTGTAGAGAGCCGCGAGCTCCGCCTGTTATCAGCCACGTCAATATATTATCAATGTGTAATAATGGTGACATATTGATAACTATTGCATTTTTGGCTTGAAAAAGTGTCAGATTAGACGTGAAATGGCTGTTGCCATTTTTTGTGCCTATAATGCCTTTTCTCCCTCCCTGTATAATTATTTTTATTTGCACTTAATAAAGGACTTTCTTTTTACATACGAGAAGTGTGAAGTATCATCTGCCGACTATGGAATGGTGAGTGCCCGCCCCAACTTTTTTCTATTTTTTCTCCAAATATCGATAACTATGTCAGTGGTGGAGATACCGTAACAGATACTGTGTAAGGACAGTCCATGGCAACGTTATAATCCAACGTGTCCACGTCTGTATGACCAGACATCTAAGATATGAGCAAATATATAATACTAATCAGATTGAGAAATGTAACCAGCGCTGGTGAAAACATCACAAAGAGTAGTGAAAGTATCAGAAGAGTAGTGAAAGTATCAGAAGAGTAGTGACAGTATCCGAAGTGTAGTGAAAGTATCAGAAGAGTAGTGAAAGTATCACAAAGAGTAGTGAAAGTATCAGAAGAGTAGTGAAAGTATCAGAAGAGTAGTGAAAGTATCCGAAGTGTAGTGAAAGTATCAGAAGAGTAGTGAAAGTATCACAAAGAGTAGTGAAAGTATCAGAAGAGTAGTGAAAATATCACAAAGAGTAGTGAAAGTATCAGAAGAGTAGTGAAAGTATCAGAAGAGTAGTGAAAGTATCAGAAGAGTAGTGAAAGTATCAGAAGAGCAGTGAAAGTATCAGAAGAGTAGTGAAAGTATCAGAGGAGTAGTGAATGTATCAGAAGAGTAGTGAAAGTATCAGAAGAGTAGTGAAAATATCAGAAGAGTAGTGAAAGTATCAGAAGAGTAGTGAAAGTATCAGAAGAGTAGTGAAAGTATCCGAAGAGTAGTGAATGTATCAGAAGAGTAGTGAAAATATCAGAAGAGTAGTGAAAGTATCAGAAGAGTAGTGAAAGTATCAGAAGAGTAGTGAAAGTATCAGAAGAGTAGTGAAAGTATCAGAGGAGTAGTGAAAGTATCAGAAGAGCAGTGAAAGTATCAGAAGAGCAGTGAAAGTATCAGAAGAGCATCAGAAGAGCAGTGAAAGTATCAGAAGAGCAGTGAAGGTATCAGAAGAGTAGTGAAAGTATCCGAAGTGTAGTGAAAGTATCAGAAGAGTAGTGAAAGTATCAGAAGAGTAGTGAAAGTATCAGAGGAGTAGTGAAAGTATCAGAAGAGTAGTGAAAGTATCAGAGGAGTAGTGAAAGTATCAGAAGAGTAGTGAAAGTATCAGAAGAGCATCAGAAGAGCAGTGAAAGTATCAGAAAAGCAGTGAAGGTATCAGAAGAGTAGTGAAAGTATACGAAGTGTAGTGAAAGTATCAGAAGAGTAGTGAAAGTATCAGAAGAGTAGTGAAAGTATCAGAAGAGTAGTGAAAGAATCAGAAGAGTAGTGAAAGTATCAGAAGAGTAGTGAAAGTATCCAAAGTGTAGTGAAAGTATCAGAAGAGTAGTGAAAGTATCCGAAGTGTAGTGAAAGTATCAGAAGAGTAGTGAAAATATCACAAAGAGTAGTGAAAGTATCAGAAGAGTAGTGAAAGTATCAGAAGAGTAGTGAAAGTATCCGAAGTGTAGTGAAAGTATAAGAAGAGTAGTGAAAGTATCAGAAGAGTAGTGAAAGTATCAGAAGAGTAGTGAAAGTATCAGAAGAGTAGTGAAGGTATCAGAAGAGTAGTGAAAGTATCAGAAGAGTAGTGAAGGTATCAGAAGAGTAGTGAAAATATCAGAAGAGTAGTGAAAATATCAGAAGAGTAGTGAAAATATCAGAAGAGTAGTGAAAGTATCAGAAGAGTAGTGAAAATATCAGAAGAGTAGTGAAAATATCAGAAGAGTAGTGAACGTATCAGAAGAGTAGTGAAAGTATCAGAAGAGTAGTGAAAGTATCAGAAGAGTAGTGAAAGTATCAGAAGAGTAGTGAAAGTATCAGAAGAGCAGTGCAAGTATCAGAAGAGCAGTGAAAGTATCAGAAGAGTAGTGAAGGTATCAGAAGAGTAGTGAAAGTATCAGAAGAGCAGTGAAAGTATCAGAAGAGTAGTGAAAGTATCAGAAGAGCAGTGAAAGTATCAGAAGAGTAGTGAAAGTATCAGAAGAGTAGTGAAAGTATCAGAAGAGTAGTGAAAGTATCAGAAGAGTAGTGAAAGTATCAGAAGAGTAGTGAAAGTATCCGAAGTGTAGTGAAAGTATCAGAAGAGTAGTGAAAGTATCACAGGAGTAGTGAAAGTATCAGAAGAGTAGTGAAAGTATCAGAAGAGTAGTGAAAGTATCAGAAGAGTAGTGAAAGTATCAGAAGAGTAGTGAAGGTATCAGAAGAGTAGTGAAAATATCAGAAGAGTAGTGAAAGTATCAGAAGAGTAGTGAAAGTATCAGAAGAGTAGTGAAAGTATCAGAGGAGTAGTGAAAGTATCAGAAGAGTAGTGAAAGTATCCGAAGTGTAGTGAAAGTATCAGAAGAGTAGTGAAAGTATCACAAAGAGTAGTGAAAGTATCAGAAGAGTAGTGAAAATATCACAAAGAGTAGTGAAAGTATCAGAAGAGTAGTGAAAGTATCAGAAGAGTAGTGAAAGTATCAGAAGAGTAGTGAAAGTATCAGAAGAGCAGTGAAAGTATCAGAAGAGTAGTGAAAGTATCAGAGGAGTAGTGAATGTATCAGAAGAGTAGTGAAAGTATCAGAAGAGTAGTGAAAATATCAGAAGAGTAGTGAAAGTATCAGAAGAGTAGTGAAAGTATCAGAAGAGTAGTGAAAGTATCCGAAGAGTAGTGAATGTATCAGAAGAGTAGTGAAAATATCAGAAGAGTAGTGAAAGTATCAGAAGAGTAGTGAAAGTATCAGAAGAGTAGTGAAAGTATCAGAAGAGTAGTGAAAGTATCAGAGGAGTAGTGAAAGTATCAGAAGAGCAGTGAAAGTATCAGAAGAGCAGTGAAAGTATCAGAAGAGCATCAGAAGAGCAGTGAAAGTATCAGAAGAGCAGTGAAGGTATCAGAAGAGTAGTGAAAGTATCCGAAGTGTAGTGAAAGTATCAGAAGAGTAGTGAAAGTATCAGAAGAGTAGTGAAAGTATCAGAGGAGTAGTGAAAGTATCAGAAGAGCAGTGAAAGTATCAGAAGAGCAATGAAAGTATCAGAAGAGCATCAGAAGAGCAGTGAAAGTATCAGAAGAGCAGTGAAGGTATCAGAAGAGTAGTGAAAGTATACGAAGTGTAGAGAAAGTATCAGAAGAGTAGTGAAAGTATCAGAAGAGTAGTGAAAGTATCAGAAGAGTAGTGAAAGAATCAGAAGAGTAGTGAAAGTATCAGAAGAGTAGTGAAAGTATCCAAAGTGTAGTGAAAGTATCAGAAGAGTAGTGAAAGTATCCGAAGTGTAGTGAAAGTATCAGAAGAGTAGTGAAAGTATCAGAAGAGTAGTGAAAGTATCCGAAGTGTAGTGAAAGTAAAAGAAGAGTAGTGAAAGTATCAGAAGAGTAGTGAAAGTATCAGAAGAGTAGTGAAAGTATCAGAAGAGTAGTGAAGGTATCAGAAGAGTAGTGAAAGTATCAGAAGAGTAGTGAAGGTATCAGAAGAGTAGTGAAAATATCAGAAGAGTAGTGAAAATATCAGAAGAGTAGTGAAAATATCAGAAGAGTAGTGAAAGTATCAGAAGAGTAGTGAAAATATCAGAAGAGTAGTGAAAATATCAGAAGAGTAGTGAACGTATCAGAAGAGTAGTGAAAGTATCAGAAGAGTAGAGAAAGTATCAGAAGAGTAGTGAAAGTATCAGAAGAGTAGTGAAAGTATCAGAAGAGCAGTGCAAGTATCAGAAGAGCAGTGAAAGTATCAGAAGAGTAGTGAAGGTATCAGAAGAGTAGTGAAAGTATCAGAAGAGCAGTGAAAGTATCAGAAGAGTAGTGAAAGTATCAGAAGAGCAGTGAAAGTATCAGAAGAGTAGTGAAAGTATCAGAAGAGTAGTGAAAGTATCAGAAGAGTAGTGAAAGTATCAGAAGAGTAGTGAAAGTATCCGAAGTGTAGTGAAAGTATCAGAAGAGTAGTGAAAGTATCACAGGAGTAGTGAAAGTATCAGAAGAGTAGTGAAAGTATCAGAAGAGTAGTGAAAGTATCAGAAGAGTAGTGAAAGTATCAGAAGAGTAGTGAAGGTATCAGAAGAGTAGTGAAAATATCAGAAGAGTAGTGAAAGTATCAGAAGAGTAGTGAAAGTATCAGAAGAGTAGTGAAAGTATCAGAGGAGTAGTGAAAGTATCAGAAGAGTAGTGAAAGTATCAGAAGAGCAGTGAAATTATCAGAAGAGCAGTGAAAGTATCAGAAGAGCAGTGAAAGTATCAGAAGAGCAGTGAAGGTATCAGAAGAGTAGTGAAAGTATCAGAAGAGTAGTGAAAGTATCAGAAGAGTAGTGAAAGTATCAGAAGAGTAGTGAAAGTATCAGAAGAGTAGTGAAAATATCACAAAGAGTAGTGAAAGTATCAGAAGAGTAGTGAAAGTATCAGAAGAGTAGTGAAAGTATCAGAAGAGTAGTGAAAGTGTCCGAAGTGTAGTGAAAGTATCAGAAGAGTAGTGAAAGTATCACAGGAGTAGTGAAAGTATCAGAAGAGTAGTGAAAGTATCAGAAGAGTATTGAAAGTATCAGAAGAGTAGTGAAAGTATCAGAAGAGCAGTGAAAGTATCAGAAGAGCAGTGAAAGTATCAGAAGAGTAGTGAATGTATCAGAAAAGTAGTGAAAGTATCAGAAGAGCAGTGAAAGTATCAGAAGAGCAGTGAAAGTATCAGAAGAGCAGTGAAAGTATCAGAAGAGCAGTGAAAGTATCAGAAGAGCAGTGAAAGTATCAGAAGAGTAGTGAATGTATCAGAAAAGTAGTGAAAGTATCAGAAGAGCAGTGAAAGTATCAGAAGAGCAGTGAAAGTATCAGAAGAGCAGTGAAAGTATCAGAAGAGCAGTGAAAGTATCAGAAGAGCAGTGAAAGTATCAGAAGAGTAGTGAAAGTATCAGAAGAGTAGTGAAAGTATCAGAAGAGTAGTGAAGGTATCAGAAGAGTAGTGAAAGTATCAGAAGAGTAGTGAAGGTATCAGAAGAGTAGTGAAAATATCAGAAGAGCAGTGAAAGTATCAGAAGAGCAGTGAAATTATCAGAAGAGTAGTGAAAGTATCAGAAGAGCAGTGAAAGTATCAGAAGAGCAGTGAAAGTATCAGAAGAGTAGTGAAGGTATTAGAAGAGTAGTGAAAGTATCAGAAGAGCAGTGAAAGTATCAGAAGAGTAGTGAAAGTATCAGAAGAGTAGTGAAAGTATCAGAAGAGTAGTGAAAGTATCAGAAGAGTAGTGAAGGTATCAGAAGAGTAGTGAAAGTATCAGAAGAGTAGTGAAGGTATCAGAAGAGTAGTGAAAATATCAGAAGAGCAGTGAAAGTATCAGAAGAGCAGTGAAATTATCAGAAGAGTAGTGAAAGTATCAGAAGAGCAGTGAAAGTATCAGAAGAGCAGTGAAAGTATCAGAAGAGTAGTGAAGGTATCAGAAGAGTAGTGAAAGTATCAGAAGAGCAGTGAAAGTAACAGAAGAGTACTGAAAGTATCAGAAGAGTAGTGAAAGTATCAGAGGAGTAGTGAAAGTATCAGAAGAGTAGTGAAATTATCAGAAGAGTAGTGAAAGTATCAGAAGAGTAGTGAAAGTATCAGAAGAGTAGTGAAAGTATCCGAAGTGTAGTGAAAGTATCAGAAGAGTAGTGAAAGTATCACAGGAGTAGTGAAAGTATCAGAAGAGTAGTGAAAGTATCAGAAGAGTAGTGAAAGTATCAGAAGAGTAGTGAAAGTATCAGAAGAGTAGTGAAGGTATCAGAAGAGTAGTGAAAATATCAGAAGAGTAGTGAAAGTATCAGAAGAGTAGTGAAAGTATCAGAAGAGTAGTGAAAGTATCAGAGGAGTAGTGAAAGTATCAGAAGAGCAGTGAAATTATCAGAAGAGCAGTGAAAGTATCAGAAGAGCATCAGAAGAGCAGTGAAAGTATCAGAAGAGCAGTGAAGGTATCAGAAGAGTAGTGAAAGTATCCGAAGTGTAGTGAAATTATCAGAAGAGTAGTGGAAGTATCAGAAGAGTAGTGAAAGTATCAGAAGAGTAGTGAAAGTATCAGAAGAGTAGTGAAGGTATCAGAAGAGTAGTGAAAATATCAGAAGAGTAGTGAAAGTATCAGAAGAGTAGTGAAGGTATCAGAAGAGTAGTGAAAATATCAGAAGAGTAGTGAAAATATCAGAAGAGTAGTGAAAATATCAGAAGAGTAGTGAAAATATCAAAAGAGTAGTGAACGTATCAGAAGAGTAGTGAAAGTATCACAAGAGTAGTGAAAGTATCAGAAGAGTAGTAAAAGTATCAGAAGAGCAGTGAAAGTATCAAAAGAGCAGTGAAAGTATCAGAAGAGCAGTGAAAGTATCAGAAGAGTAGTGAAAGTATCAGAAGAGTAGTGAAAGTATCAGAAGAGTAGTGAAGGTATCAGAAGAGTAGTGAAAGTATCAGAAGAGTAGTGAAAATATCAGAAGAGTAGTGAAAGTATCAGAAGAGTAGTGAAAGTATCAGAAGAGTAGTGAAAGTATCAGAAGAGTAGTGAAGGTATCAGAAGAGTAGTGAAAATATCAGAAGAGTAGTGAAAATATCAGAAGAGTAGTGAAAATATCAGAAGAGTAGTGAAAATATCAAAAGAGTAGTGAACGTATCAGAAGAGTAGAGAAAGTATCACAAGAGTAGTGAAAGTATCAGAAGAGTAGTGAAAGTATCAGAAGAGCAGTGAAAGTATCAGAAGAGCAGTGAAAGTATCAGAAGAGCAGTGAAGGTATCAGAAGAGTAGTGAAAGTATCCGAAGTGTAGTGAAAGTATCAGAAGAGTAGTGAAAGTATCAGAAGAGTAGTGAAAGTATCAGAGGAGTAGTGAAAGTATCAGAAGAGCAGTGAAAGTATCAGAAGAGCAGTGAAAGTATCAGAAGAGCATCAGAAGAGCAGTGAAAGTATCAGAAGAGCAGTGAAGGTATCAGAAGAGTAGTGAAAGTATACGAAGTGTAGTGAAAGTATCAGAAGAGTAGTGAAAGTATCAGAAGAGTAGTGAAAGAATCAGAAGAGTAGTGAAAGTATCAGAAGAGTAGTGAAAGTATCCAAAGTGTAGTGAAAGTATCAGAAGAGTAGTGAAAGTATCCGAAGTGTAGTGAAAGTATCAGAAGAGTAGTGAAAATATCACAAAGAGTAGTGAAAGTATCAGAAGAGTAGTGAAAGTATCAGAAGAGTAGTGAAAGTATCCGAAGTGTAGTGAAAGTATAAGAAGAGTAGTGAAAGTATCAGAAGAGTAGTGAAAGTATCAGAAGAGTAGTGAAAGTATCAGAAGAGTAGTGAAGGTATCAGAAGAGTAGTGAAAGTATCAGAAGAGTAGTGAAGGTATCAGAAGAGTAGTGAAAATATCAGAAGAGTAGTGAAAATATCAGAAGAGTAGTGAAAATATCAGAAGAGTAGTGAAAGTATCAGAAGAGTAGTGAAAATATCAGAAGAGTAGTGAAAATATCAGAAGAGTAGTGAAAGTATCAGAAGAGTAGTGAAAGTATCAGAAGAGTAGTGAAAGTATCAGAAGAGTAGTGAAAGTATCAGAAGAGCAGTGCAAGTATCAGAAGAGCAGTGAAAGTATCAGAAGAGTAGTGAAGGTATCAGAAGAGTAGTGAAAGTATCAGAAGAGCAGTGAAAGTATCAGAAGAGTAGTGAAAGTATCAGAAGAGCAGTGAAAGTATCAGAAGAGTAGTGAAAGTATCAGAAGAGTAGTGAAAGTATCAGAAGAGTAGTGAAAGTATCAGAAGAGTAGTGAAAGTATCAGAAGAGTAGTGAAAGTATCCGAAGTGTAGTGAAAGTATCAGAAGAGTAGTGAAAGTATCACAGGAGTAGTGAAAGTATCAGAAGAGTAGTGAAAGTATCAGAAGAGTAGTGAAAGTATCAGAAGAGTAGTGAAAGTATCAGAAGAGTAGTGAAGGTATCAGAAGAGTAGTGAAAATATCAGAAGAGTAGTGAAAGTATCAGAAGAGTAGTGAAAGTATCAGAAGAGTAGTGAAAGTATCAGAGGAGTAGTGAAAGTATCAGAAGAGTAGTGAAAGTATCAGAAGAGCAGTGAAATTATCAGAAGAGCAGTGAAAGTATCAGAAGAGCAGTGAAAGTATCAGAAGAGCAGTGAAGGTATCAGAAGAGTAGTGAAGGTATCAGAAGAGTAGTGAAAGTATCAGAAGAGTAGTGAAAGTATCAGAAGAGTAGTGAAAGTATCAGAAGAGTAGTGAAAATATCACAAAGAGTAGTGAAAGTATCAGAAGAGTAGTGAAAGTATCAGAAGAGTAGTGAAAGTATCAGAAGAGTAGTGAAAGTGTCCGAAGTGTAGTGAAAGTATCAGAAGAGTAGTGAAAGTATCACAGGAGTAGTGAAAGTATCAGAAGAGTAGTGAAAGTATCAGAAGAGTAGTGAAAGTATCAGAAGAGTAGTGAAGGTATCAGAAGAGTAGTGAAAGTATCAGAAGAGTAGTGAAGGTATCAGAAGAGTAGTGAAAATATCAGAAGAGTAGTGAAAATATCAGAAGAGTAGTGAAAATATCAGAAGAGTAGTGAAAATATCAGAAGAGTAGTGAACGTATCAGAAGAGTAGTGAAAGTATCACAAGAGTAGTGAAAGTATCAGAAGAGTAGTGAAAGTATCAGAAGAGCAGTGAAAGTATCAGAAGAGCAGTGAAAGTATCAGAAGAGCAGTGAAAGTATCAGAAGAGCAGTGAAAGTATCAGAAGAGCAGTGAAAGTATCAGAAGAGTAGTGAAAGTATCAGAAGAGTAGTGAAAGTATCAGAAGAGCAGTGAAAGTATCAGAAGAGCAGTGAAAGTATCAGAAGAGCAGTGAAAGTATCAGAAGAGTAGTGAAAGTATCAGAAGAGCAGTGAAAGTATCAGAAGAGCAGTGAAAGTATCAGAAGAGCAGTGAAAGTATCAGAAGAGCAGTGAAAGTATCAGAAGAGCAGTGAAAGTATCAGAAGAGCAGTGAAAGTATCAGAAGAGCAGTGAAAGTATCAGAAGAGTAGTGAAAGTATCAGAAGAGTAGTGAAGGTATCAGAAGAGTAGTGAAAGTATCAGAAGAGTAGTGAAGGTATCAGAAGAGTAGTGAAAATATCAGAAGAGCAGTGAAAGTATCAGAAGAGCAGTGAAATTATCAGAAGAGTAGTGAAAGTATCAGAAGAGCAGTGAAAGTATCAGAAGAGCAGTGAAAGTATCAGAAGAGTAGTGAAGGTATCAGAAGAGTAGTGAAAGTATCAGAAGAGCAGTGAAAGTATCAGAAGAGTAGTGAAAGTATCAGAAGAGTAGTGAAAGTATCAGAAGAGTAGTGAAAGTATCAGAAGAGTAGTGAAGGTATCAGAAGAGTAGTGAAAGTATCAGAAGAGTAGTGAAGGTATCAGAAGAGTAGTGAAGGTGTCAGAAGAGCAGTGAAAGTATCAGAAGAGCAGTGAAAGTATCAGAAGAGTAGTGAAGGTATCAGAAGAGTAGTGAAAGTATCAGAAGAGCAGTGAAAGTATCAGAAGAGTAGTGCAAGTATCAGAAGAGTAGTGAAAGTATCAGAGGAGTAGTGAAAGTATCAGAAGAGTAGTGAAATTATCAGAAGAGTAGTGAAAGTATCAGAAGAGTAGTGAAAGTATCAGAAGAGTAGTGAAAGTATCCGAAGTGTAGTGAAAGTATCAGAAGAGTAGTGAAAGTATCACAGGAGTAGTGAAAGTATCAGAAGAGTAGTGAAAGTATCAGAAGAGTAGTGAAAGTATCAGAAGAGTAGTGAAAGTATCAGAAGAGTAGTGAAGGTATCAGAAGAGTAGTGAAAGTATCAGAAGAGTAGTGAAGGTATCAGAAGAGTAGTGAAAATATCAGAAGAGCAGTGAAAGTATCAGAAGAGCAGTGAAATTATCAGAAGAGTAGTGAAAGTATCAGAAGAGCAGTGAAAGTATCAGAAGAGCAGTGAAAGTATCAGAAGAGTAGTGAAGGTATCAGAAGAGTAGTGAAAGTATCAGAAGAGCAGTGAAAGTATCAGAAGAGTAGTGAAAGTATCAGAAGAGTAGTGAAAGTATCAGAAGAGTAGTGAAAGTATCAGAAGAGTAGTGAAGGTATCAGAAGAGTAGTGAAAGTATCAGAAGAGTAGTGAAGGTATCAGAAGAGTAGTGAAGGTGTCAGAAGAGCAGTGAAAGTATCAGAAGAGCAGTGAAAGTATCAGAAGAGTAGTGAAGGTATCAGAAGAGTAGTGAAAGTATCAGAAGAGCAGTGAAAGTATCAGAAGAGTAGTGCAAGTATCAGAAGAGTAGTGAAAGTATCAGAGGAGTAGTGAAAGTATCAGAAGAGTAGTGAAAATATCAGAAGAGTAGTGAAAGTATCAGAAGAGTAGTGAAAGTATCAGAAGAGTAGTGAAAGTATCAGAGGAGTAGTGAAAGTATCAGAAGAGCAGTGAAATTATCAGAAGAGCAGTGAAAGTATCAGAGGAGCATCAGAAGAGCAGTGAAAGTATCAGAAGAGCAGTGAAGGTATCAGAAGAGTAGTGAAAGTATCCGAAGTGTAGTGAAAGTATCAGAAGAGTAGTGGAAGTATCAGAAGAGTAGTGAAAGTATCAGAAGAGTAGTGAAAGTATCAGAAGAGTAGTGAAAGTATCAGAAGAGTAGTGAAAGTATCCGAAGTGTAGTGAAAGTATCAGAAGAGTAGTGAAAATATCACAAAGAGTAGTGAAAGTATCAGAAGAGTAGTGAAAGTATCAGAAGAGTAGTGAAAGTATCAGAAGAGTAGTGAAAGTGTCCGAAGTGTAGTGAAAGTATCACAGGAGTAGTGAAAGTATCAGAAGAGTAGTGAAAGTATCAGAAGAGTAGTGAAAGTATCAGAAGAGTAGTGAAGGTATCAGAAGAGTAGTGAAAATATCAGAAGAGTAGTGAAAGTATCAGAAGAGTAGTGAAAGTATCAGAAGAGTAGTGAAAGTATCAGAAGAGTAGTGAAAATATCACAAAGAGTAGTGAAAGTATCAGAAGAGTAGTGAAAGTATCAGAAGAGTAGTGAAAGTATCAGAAGAGTAGTGAAAGTGTCCGAAGTGTAGTGAAAGTATCAGAAGAGTAGTGAAAGTATCACAGGAGTAGTGAAAGTATCAGAAGAGTAGTGAAAGTATCAGAAGAGTAGTGAAAGTATCAGAAGAGTAGTGAAGGTATCAGAAGAGTAGTGAAAGTATCAGAAGAGTAGTGAAGGTATCAGAAGAGTAGTGAAAATATCAGAAGAGTAGTGAAAATATCAGAAGAGTAGTGAAAATATCAGAAGAGTAGTGAAAATATCAGAAGAGTAGTGAACGTATCAGAAGAGTAGTGAAAGTATCACAAGAGTAGTGAAAGTATCAGAAGAGTAGTGAAAGTATCAGAAGAGCAGTGAAAGTATCAGAAGAGCAGTGAAAGTATCAGAAGAGCAGTGAAAGTATCAGAAGAGCAGTGAAAGTATCAGAAGAGCAGTGAAAGTATCAGAAGAGTAGTGAAAGTATCAGAAGAGTAGTGAAAGTATCAGAAGAGTAGTGAAGGTATCAGAAGAGTAGGGAAAGTATCAGAAGAGTAGTGAAGGTATCAGAAGAGTAGTGAAAATATCAGAAGAGCAGTGAAAGTATCAGAAGAGCAGTGAAATTATCAGAAGAGTAGTGAAAGTATCAGAAGAGCAGTGAAAGTATCAGAAGAGCAGTGAAAGTATCAGAAGAGTAGTGAAGGTATCAGAAGAGTAGTGAAAGTATCAGAAGAGCAGTGAAAGTATCAGAAGAGTAGTGAAAGTATCAGAAGAGTAGTGAAAGTATCAGAAGAGTAGTGAAAGTATCAGAAGAGTAGTGAAGGTATCAGAAGAGTAGTGAAAGTATCAGAAGAGTAGTGAAGGTATCAGAAGAGTAGTGAAGGTGTCAGAAGAGCAGTGAAAGTATCAGAAGAGCAGTGAAAGTATCAGAAGAGTAGTGAAGGTATCAGAAGAGTAGTGAAAGTATCAGAAGAGCAGTGAAAGTATCAGAAGAGTAGTGCAAGTATCAGAAGAGTAGTGAAAGTATCAGAGGAGTAGTGAAAGTATCAGAAGAGTAGTGAAATTATCAGAAGAGTAGTGAAAGTATCAGAAGAGTAGTGAAAGTATCAGAAGAGTAGTGAAAGTATCCGAAGTGTAGTGAAAGTATCAGAAGAGTAGTGAAAGTATCACAGGAGTAGTGAAAGTATCAGAAGAGTAGTGAAAGTATCAGAAGAGTAGTGAAAGTATCAGAAGAGTAGTGAAAGTATCAGAAGAGTAGTGAAGGTATCAGAAGAGTAGTGAAAATATCAGAAGAGTAGTGAAAGTATCAGAAGAGTAGTGAAAGTATCAGAAGAGTAGTGAAAGTATCAGAGGAGTAGTGAAAGTATCAGAAGAGCAGTGAAATTATCAGAAGAGCAGTGAAAGTATCAGAGAAGCATCAGAAGAGCAGTGAAAGTATCAGAAGAGCAGTGAAGGTATCAGAAGAGTAGTGAAAGTATCCGAAGTGTAGTGAAAGTATCAGAAGAGTAGTGGAAGTATCAGAAGAGTAGTGAAAGTATCAGAAGAGTAGTGAAAGTATCAGAAGAGTAGTGAAAGTATCAGAAGAGTAGTGAAAGTATCCGAAGTGTAGTGAAAGTATCAGAAGAGTAGTGAAAATATCACAAAGAGTAGTGAAAGTATCAGAAGAGTAGTGAAAGTATCAGAAGAGTAGTGAAAGTATCAGAAGAGTAGTGAAAGTGTCCGAAGTGTAGTGAAAGTATCACAGGAGTAGTGAAAGTATCAGAAGAGTAGTGAAAGTATCAGAAGAGTAGTGAAAGTATCAGAAGAGTAGTGAAGGTATCAGAAGAGTAGTGAAAATATCAGAAGAGTAGTGAAAGTATCAGAAGAGTAGTGAAAATATCAAAAGAGTAGTGAACGTATCAGAAGAGTAGTGAAAGTATCACAAGAGTAGTGAAAGTATCAGAAGAGTAGTGAAAGTATCAGAAGAGCAGTGAAAGTATCAGAAGAGCAGTGAAAGTATCAGAAGAGCAGTGAAAGTATCAGAAGAGTAGTGAAAGTATCAGAAGAGTAGTGAAAGTATCAGAAGAGTAGTGAAGGTATCAGAAGAGTAGTGAAAGTATCAGAAGAGTAGTGAAAATATCAGAAGAGTAGTGAAAGTATCAGAAGAGTAGTGAAAGTATCAGAAGAGTAGTGAAAGTATCAGAGGAGTAGTGAAAGTATCAGAAGAGCAGTGAAAGTATCAGAAGAGCAGTGAAAGTATCAGAAGAGAATCAGAAGAGCAGTGAAAGTATCAGAAGAGCAGAGAAGGTATCAGAAGAGTAGTGAAAGTATACGAAGTGTAGTGAAAGTATCAGAAGAGTAGTGAAAATATCACAAAGGGTAGTGAAAATATCACAAAGGGTAGTGAAAGTATCAGAAGAGTCGTGAAAGTATCAGAAGAGTAGTGAAAGTATCAGAAGAGTAGTGAAAGTATCCGAAGTGTAGTGAAAGTATCAGAAAAGTAGTGAAAGTATCCGAAGAGTAGTGAAGGTATCAGAAGAGTAGTGAAAGTATCAGAAGAGTAGTGAAAGTATCAGAAGAGTAGTGAAAGTATCAGAAGAGTAGTGAAAGTATCCGAAGTGTAGTGAAAGTATCAGAAGAGTAGTGAAAGTATCACAGGAGTAGTGAAAGTATCACAGGAGTAGTGAAAGTATCAGAAGAGTAGTGAAAGTATCAGAAGAGTAGTGAAAGTATCAGAAGAGTAGTGAAAGTATCAGAAGAGTAGTGAAGGTATCAGAAGAGTAGTGAAAGTATCAGAAGAGTAGTGAAGGTATCAGAAGAGTAGTGAAAATATCAGAAGAGTAGTGAAAATATCAGAAGAGTAGTGAAAGTATCAGAAGAGTAGTGAAAGTATCAGAAGAGCAGTGAAAGTATCAGAAGAGTAGTGAAAGTATCAGAGGAGTAGTGAAAGTATCAGAAGAGCAGTGAAAGTATCAGAAGAGCAGTGAAAGTATCAGAAGAGCATCAGAAGAGCAGTGAAAGTATCAGAAGAGCAGTGAAAGTATCAGAAGAGCAGTGAAAGTATCAGAAGAGTAGTGAAGGTATCAGAAGAGTAGTGAAAGTATCAGAAGAGTAGTGAAGGTATCAGAAGGGTAGTGAAAATATCAGAAGAGTAGTGAAAGTATCAGAAGAGTAGTGAAAGTATCAGAAGAGTAGTGAAAGTATCAGAAGAGCAGTGAAAGTATCAGAAGAGCATCAGAAGAGCAGTGAAAGTATCAGAAGAGCAGTGAAGGTATCAGACGAGTAGTGAAAGTATCAGAAGAGTAGTGAAGGTATCAGAAGAGTAGTGAAAGTATCACAAAGAGTAGTGAAAGTATCAGAAGAGCAGTGAAAGTATGAGAAGAGCAGTGAAAGTATCAGAAGAGTAGTGAAGGTATCAGAAGAGTAGTGAAAGTATCAGAAGAGTAGTGAAGGTATCAGAAGAGTAGTGAAAATATCAGAAGAGTAGTGAATGTATCAGAAGAGCAGTGAAAGTATCAGAAGAGCATCAGAAGAGCAGTGAAAGTATCAGAAGAGCAGTGAAGGTATCAGAAGAGTAGTGAAAGTATCAGAAGAGTAGTGAAAGTATCAGAGGAGTAGTGAAAGTATCAGAAGAGCAGTGAAAGTATCAGAAGAGCAGTGAAAGTATCAGAAGAGCATCAGAAGAGCAGTGAAAGTATCAGAAGAGCAGTGAAAGTATCAGAAGAGCAGTGAAAGTATCAGAAGAGTAGTGAAGGTGTCAGAAGAGTATTGAAAGTATCAGAAGAGTAGTGAAAGTATCAGAAGAGTAGTGAAAGTATCACAAAGAGTAGTGAAAGTATCAGAAGAGTAGTGAAAGTATCCGAAGAGTAGTGAAAGTATCAGAAGAGTAGTGAAAGTATCAGAAGAGTAGTGAACGTATCAGAAGAGTAGTGAAAGTATCAGAAGAGCAGTGAAAGTATCAGAATAGTAGTGAAAGTATCAGAGGAGTAGTGAAAGTATCAGAAGAGCAGTGAAAGTATCAGAAGAGTAGTGAAAGTATCAGAAGAGCAGTGAAGGTATCAGAAGAGTAGTGAAAGTATCAGAAGAGTAGTGAAAGTATCAGAAGAGCAGTGAAAGTATCAGAAGAGTAGTGAAGGTATCACAAAGAGTAGTGAAAGTATCAGAAGAGTAGTGAAAGTATCAGAAGAGTAGTGAAAGTATCAGAAGAGCATCAGAAGAGCAGTGAAAGTATCAGAAGAGCAGTGAAAGTATCACAAGAGCAGTGAAGGTATCAGAAGAGTAGTGAAAGTATCACAAAGAGTAGTGAAAGTATCAGAAGAGTAGTGAAAGTATCAGAAGAGTAGTGAAAGTATCAGAAGAGCAGTGAAAGTATCAGAAGAGTAGTGAAAGTATCAGAGGAGTAGTGAAAGTATCAGAAGAGCAGTGAAAGTATCAGAAGAGCAGTGAAAGTATCAGAAGAGCATCAGAAGAGCAGTGAAAGTATCAGAAGAGTAGTGAAAGTATTAGAAGAGTAGTGAAAGTATCAGAAGAGCAATGAAAGTATCACAAGAGTAGTGAAAGTATCACAAGAGTAGTGAAGGTATTAGAAGAATAGTGAAAATATCAGAAGAGTAGTGAAAGTATCAGAAGAGTAGTGAAATTATCAGAAGAGCAGTGAAAGTATCAGAAGAGCAGTGAAAGTATCAGAAGAGCAGTGAAAGTATCAGAAGAGTAGTGAAAGTATCAGAAGAGTAGTGAAAGTATCAGAAGAGTAGTGAAGGTATCAGAAGAGTAGTGAAAGTATCAGAAGAGTAGTGAAAGTATCAGAAGAGTAGTGAAAGTATCACAAGAGTAGTGAAAGTATCACAAGAGTAGTGAAAGTATCAGAAGAGTAGTGAAAGTATCACAAGAGTAGTGAAAGTATCACAAGAGTAGTGAAGGTATCAGAAGAGTAGTGAAAGTATCACAAGAGTAGTGAAAATATCAGAAGAGTAGTGAAGGTACACAGAAGAGTAGTGAAAGTATCAAAAGAGTAGTGAAGGTATCAGAAGAGTAGTGAAAGTATCCGAAGTGTAGTGAAAGTATCAGAAGAGTAGTGAAAGTATCAGAAGAGTAGTGAAAGTATCAGAAGAGTAGTGAAAGTATCAGAAGAGTAGTGAAAATATCAGAAGAGTAGTGAAAGTATCAGAAGAGTAGTGAAAGTATCACAAGAGTAGTGAAGCCACTGTCTCCTACAGGTCCTCTGCCTCACATGAAGGGCACCTCAACTACCATCAGACCGGAGCCCGTCATCAGGATGTGATACAGAGGAGCTACAACCAACATCACCTACACTAGTGTGTTCCCCTCATCACTTTGCCACCCTAGGGCCTCTGGGGGACTTGGCAGGATAGTCGCAAACACTGTGTGGGACGTTGTACTATAAGGGGGCATTCACACGGAGTAACGCCGGGCGTGTATCACAGCCGTACATGCCAGTGTTACGGCAGACTGCCGATCACTTCCCATTCACTTCATTGGGAGCGCTCGTAAACGCCGCTGTTACGAGCGCTCCCTTTGAAGTGAATGGGATGTGTTCGGCAGTCTGCTGTAACGCTGGCGTGTACGGCTGTGATACACACCCGGTGTAACTCCGTGTGAATGCCCCCTTACACCGCACACACCCGTGTCAGTATGAAGCCACGGAGGTAGCAGGTGTTACCTGGGGGAGGTGCAGATAGACTGCGCTCTACTCTCAGGCGTTGGTTTAGCTGGTAGCAGCGGCCATTGACGTAGATGTTCTGTCCGCAGGTTCTTTGTAAGGTGGGTCCACAAGCCTGAGACAGATGAGAAATAATCCGAATTATTACTACTGCCCTCATCACCATGAGCAATACAACTGCTATAATAATACCAAAACCACCATCATCACCCATACTGTAATCATACACATCATCATCACCACCACAACTACCAACAATAATCACAATCATCAACACCAATAACGCCAACATCTTCATCATCCTCACTACTACCACCACCATCATCTTTACTGCCATCTGTGACATACAGTCCATGTGGTGACCTTACACGATGACTGTACAGGCTGCAGTAAGGTCTGGTCTCCGATATGTACAGGTGGGGTGTGAGGACCCCAATATGTGCAGGTGGGGTGTGAGGACCCCGATATGTACAGGTGGGGTGTGAGGACCCCGATATGTACAGGTGGGGTGTGAGGACCCCGATATGTGCAGGTGGGATGTGAGGACCCCGATATGTACAGGTGGGGTGTGAGGACCCCGATATGTACAGGTGGGGTGTGAGGACCCCGATATGTACAGGTGGAGTGTGAGGACCCCGATATGTACAGGTGGTGTGTGAGGACCCCGATATGTACAGGTGGTGTGTGAGGACCCCGATATGTACAGGTGGGGTGTGAGGACCCCGATGTGTACAGGTGGTGTGTGAGGACCCCGATATGTACAGGTGAGGTGTGAGGACCCCGATATGTACAGGTGGGGTGTGAGGACCCCGATATGTACAGGTGGTGTGTGAGGACCCCAATGTGTACAGGTGGTGTGTGAGGACCCCGATATGTACAGGTGGTGTGTGAGGACCCCGATATGTACAGGTGGGGTGTGAGGACCCCGATATGTACAGGTGGGGTGTGAGGACCCCGATATGTACAGGTGGTGTGTGAGGACCCCAATGTGTACAGGTGGTGTGTGAGGACCCCGATATGTACAGGTGGTGTGTGAGGACCCCGATATGTACAGGTGGGGTGTGAGGACCCCGTTATGTACAGGTGGGGTGTGAGGACCCCGATATGTACAGGTGGTGTGTGAGGACCCCGATATGTACAGGTGGTGTGTGAGGACCCCAATGTGTACAGGTGGGGTGTGAGGACCCCGATATGTACAGGTGGTGTGTGAGGACCCTGATATGTACAGGTGGTGTGTGAGGACCCCAATGTGTACAGGTGGGGTGTGAGGACCCCGATATGTACAGGTGGTGTGTGAGGACCCCAATGTGTACAGGTGGTGTGTGAGGACCCCGATATGTACAGGTGGTGTGTGAGGACCCTGATATGTACAGGTGGGGTGTGAGGACCCTGATATGTACAGGTGGGGTGTGAGGACCCTGATATGTACAGGTGGGGTGTGAGGACCCCGATATGTACAGGTGGTGTGTGAGGACCCCAATGTGTACAGGTGGTGTGTGAGGACCCCGATATGTACAGGTGGTGTGTGAGGACCCTGATATGTACAGGTGGGGTGTGAGGACCCTGATATGTACAGGTGGGGTGTGAGGACCCTGATATGTACAGGTGGGGTGTGAGGACCCTGATATGTACAGGTGGGGTGTGAGGACCCCGATATGTACAGGTGGGGTGTGAGGACCCCGATATGTACAGGTGGGGTGTGAGGACCCCGATATGTACAGGTGGTGTGTGAGGACCCCAATATGTACAGGTGGTGTGTGAGGACCCCGATGTGTACAGGTGCGGTGTGAGGACCCGATATTTACAGCCCACCCCTCGCTATTATACTGAGAAGACACAATGGGAGTCATTACACCTACCAGTAACTGAACAGGGCGCTGCAATGAGGCCATAGAGAGTCCGAGCGAAATATCAAAATCATCGGCAGAACCTGAAAATCGAGAACATGGAGGACACTGAGAAAAGCCGACCATGTATGACATCATTCTGAGACATGTGACATCATTCTACATCATTCTGAGACATGTGACATCATTCTACATCATACTGAGACATGTGACATCATTCTGAGATATGTGACATCATTCTACATCATACTGAGACATGTGACATCATTCTACATCATACTGACACATGTGACATCATTCTACATCATACTGAGACATGTGACATCATACTGAGACATGTGACATCATTCTGAGACATGTGACATCATTATACATCATTCTGAGATATGTGACATCATTCTACATCATACTGAGACATGTGACATCATTCTACATCATACTGAGACATGTGACATCATACTGAGACATGTGACATCATACTGAGACATGTGACATCATACTGAGACATGTGACATCATTCTGAGACATGTGACATCATTCTACTAAAAGGGATTGTCCAGGCTTTGTTTTTTATGTTAGGCTGGGGAAAGTGAAAAAGAACCCCCCTCCCCCTCTATCTTGTTTTGTTGTCGTCTAGCTTTTCTGCACGTTTCTGTCCATGAGTGGTCAGATGCTTTGGAGAGGACACTGGTTGTAGATCTCTGAGCCTGGTGCACCAGGAGAAACATCTGTTGGGGGGTATTTTAGGGTCTTACCAGTGATGGTGATGGGAGAGCACCTCGTGTCTTCCGGGTTACAGTCATATATCCGACCAGTTTTATTTGTTGCTTCTGCAAAGCGGGGAGCGCTGACCATCATCCTGTGATAGATAGAAGTTGGTTACAGCACTCACAGGAAGTATTTGCCCCCTGGACATGTGTCATGTTCTATTTGGGACTATTTGCACCCCTAGTTTGTTGCACAGGGATGGCTTCTCGTCTTGTAGAGTTCGGTCACCTCAGCTTGGCAGGATTATGGGTTATATTATATCACGCCCCAAGGTTCTAGCACTAAACTGTAGGATGTGTTATATGCTCATGTTGCTAAAGGGGTATTCCCATGACGCTTGTTCACTAACCCGCAGGCTGTTGTGCTCTCTTCACTTCCTGCTTTTCTCGGCACATTGGTGGGCGGGGTTTCACTTGCACGGGATTGGTTGTAAATGAATTACCATAGTGTGAAGCTGATGTAGCAGAGCTGGATTTGAGTCACCTTGCATTACATAGAGAGGTAACGGACTCCCTAGCTCAGCCCTTATCAAGCAAATCCAATTAAACCAACTGATAAGAGCTCAGAAATCCCGGAGCTCTCACCTCCCCTAGCTGTGTCATTTAAGTAGCGGAGCTTCTCAAACAGCTCTGAGCTGCTCCCTGCCCCTCCCCCCCTCCCTGAGAGCAGGCAGCTACATCACTTGACAAATGAGCAGATAATCCCAAGGGCCATAGAAACGGAGTGTAAACAATGAAGTGAATGCACTAAGATAGCGGCCAAACAAAGCAGTTTTGATAAAGCAATGCATTTAGGAAAAGTCTTATATCCACATAAACTAGCAGTATAGATCGGATCCTTGTGATGGGACAACCCCTTTAAGGCCTCAGTCTGAGGGAGGGTTGTGAGTCTCTGTTCCATAACACCCTCACCTATTTACATTTTTTATGAGTTTGTGACAAATGGCAACATTCTACATAATACTGTGACATGTGGCATCATTCTATGTAAAACAGTGATGTGGCATCATTCTACGTGATACTGTGACATGTGGTATCATTCTACATAATGCAGTGACGTGGCATCATTCTACGTGATACTGTATGGCATCATACTATGTGACACCCCATTGGAATCAATGTAACACGGAAGGCACTTGGAGGTCCTGTGAGTGTCAGCCAGTGTCTTCAATCTCTCGAGCTGCCTCCATTGCTGTTCTGGCATTTTTCTAGACGCCATATTGCACAATGTTGGTCAAGGGAGGGAGATGGATCAGCACATAAGACTGTTCCCATAAATCAGGTAGGACAAGAGGAAGAGATGACTGTAGGAAAACAACTCACTACTAGAGGATAGCTCACTGCTGGAGGATAGCTCACTACTGGAGGACAGATCACTACTGGAGGACAGATCACTACTGGAGGACAGATCACTACTGGAGGACAGATCACTACTGGAGGATAGCTCACTACGAGAGGATAACTCACTACTAGAGGATAGCTCACTGCTGGAGGACAGATCACTACTGGAGGACAGATCACTACTGGAGGACAGATCACTACTGGAGGACAGATCACTACTGGAGGATAGCACACTACAGGAGGATAGCTCACTACGAGAGGATAGCTCACTACTGGAGGACAGATCACTACTGGAAGACAGATCTCTACTGGAGGATAGCACACTACAGGAGGATAGCTCATTACTGGAGGATAACTCACTACGAGAGGATAGCTCACTACTGGAGGACAGATCACTAAGAGAGGATAGCTCACTACTGGAGGACAGATCACTACTGGAGGACAGATCACTACTGGAGGACAGATCACTACTGGAGGATAGCACACTACAGGAGGATAGCTCACTACTGGAGGACAGATCACTACTGGAGGACAGATCACTACTGGAGGATAGCACACTACAGGAGGATAGCTCACTACGAGAGGATAACTCACTACTAGAGGATAGCTCACTGCTGGAGGACAGATCACTACTGGAGGACAGATCACTACTGGAGGATATCTCACTATGAGAGGATAGCTCACTACAAGAGGACAGCTCACTACTGGAGGATATCTCACTACAAGAGGATAGCTCACTACAAGAGGATCGCTCACTACAAGAGGATAGCTCACTACTGGAGGACAGATCACTACTGCAGGACAGATCACTACTAGAGGATAGCTCACTACTGGAGGACAGATCACTACTGGAGGACAGATCACTACTAGAGGACAGATCACTACTAGAGGACAGATCACTACAAGAGGACAGATCACTACTAGAGGACAGATCACTACTAGAGGACAGATCACTACTAGAGGATAGCTCACTACTGGAGGACAGATCACTACTGGAGGACAGATCACTACTAGAGGACAGATCACTACTAGAGGACAGATCACTACTAGAGGATAGCTCACTACTGGAGGACAGATCACTACTGGAGGACAGATCACTACTGGAGGACAGATCACTACTAGAGGATAGCTCACTACTGGAGGACAGATCACTACTGGAGGATAGCTCACTACTGGAGGACAGATCACTATTGGAGGACAGATCACTACTGGAGGACAGATCACTATTGGAGGACAGATCACTACTGGAGGACAGATCACTACTGGAGGACAGATCACTACTGGAGGACAGATCACTACTGGAGGATAGCTCACTACTGGAGGACAGATCACTATTGGAGGACAGATCACTACTGGAGGACAGATCACTATTGGAGGACAGATCACTACTGGAGGACAGCTCACTACTGGAGGACAGCTCACTACTGGAGGACAGATCACTACTGGAGGACAGATCACTACTGGAGGACAGATCACTACTGGAGGACAGATCACTACTGGAGGACAGATCACTACTAGAGGAAAGATCACTACTGGAGGACAGATCACTACTGGAGGATATCTCACTATGAGAGGATAGCTCACTACAAGAGGACAGCTCACTACTGGAGGATATCTCACTACAAGAGGATAGCTCACTACAAGAGGATAGCTCACTACAAGAGGATAGCTCACTACTGGAGGACAGATCACTACTGCAGGACAGATCACTACTAGAGGATAGCTCACTACTGGAGGACAGATCACTACTGGAGGACAGATCACTACTAGAGGACAGATCACTACTAGAGGACAGATCACTACAAGAGGACAGATCACTACTAGAGGACAGATCACTACTAGAGGACAGATCACTACTAGAGGATAGCTCACTACTGGAGGACAGATCACTACTGGAGGACAGATCACTACTAGAGGACAGATCACTACTAGAGGACAGATCACTACTAGAGGATAGCTCACTACTGGAGGACAGATCACTACTGGAGGACAGATCACTACTGGAGGACAGATCACTACTAGAGGATAGCTCACTACTGGAGGACAGATCACTACTGGAGGATAGCTCACTACTGGAGGACAGATCACTATTGGAGGACAGATCACTACTGGAGGACAGATCACTATTGGAGGACAGATCACTACTGGAGGACAGCTCACTACTGGAGGACAGCTCACTACTGGAGGACAGATCACTACTGGAGGACAGATCACTACTGGAGGACAGATCACTACTGGAGGACAGATCACTACTGGAGGACAGATCACTACTGGAGGACAGATCACTACTAGAGGAAAGATCACTACTGGAGGACAGCTATCTACTGGAGAAAAGAACATTGACTAAGGGCAAATCTGCCATGTAGATAACTAGTGAAGGAGAGATGGATAAGATCTTCATGATATCATCTGATGCAGTGAACTGGGGAACCTTGAGTAAACACTTGTGTCCTGCTGTTACAGGCGGTTCATCTCTTATGATATTGTGAGTGTACCGTCTATAGTCACAGCCTGGAGATCTTATTCTAGTAACCTGTTGTCTGCTGCACTATAACATCTGCTGCTGTAGACAAGTCATCTTTCTTCCCTATTGGAAGACTCCAGCCGACCTGTTAGAGGAAGTTTCTGTGCAGAAATTGTATGAGGGCTGGGTAGTGGCGCAGTATGTCAGCTGCGGTCATTGTCCGGTGCCGGCCCCATTGAGCGCTATATTATCTCCATCCCAGAGCTGACAGATCCCCCTCCGGGGCAGACTTACTACAATACTGGATTGTGGAGAGTTTATTGCAACTTATCAATAAAAAAACCCTTCTAAAAAATAAAGTGAAAGAAAATCTCTATAAAATGATCAATATCTAATACAAGTATACATATAAACCTAACTCTGGAGAAATACCGCCCCCCACCCCCTCCTTTACAATACCACATCCTATATATTACTTGGAATTTGTTACTAAATCGAGAATTTCAATGCCATGACACAATAGCACATGACAACGCCCAGGAGCTGTATTCATAATTCTGCCTGTATTTGGTATTTCACTCCCAGAGTCCTACACGAGATGACTGTACTTGGCCTGGACTAGAGACCACACTACCCAGAATACAAGTCACCAGAGCCAGGCTGTGACTGGAGGACAAGATGTCACTTAGGATCAGTAGAAGATAAGTAGAGGACAGGATAGTCACAGGTCATGTTACATCAGGTGAGCTGATACTCAGAGGTGGCGGCCACAGAAAGCCACAGACTGGTCACAAACCCTATCACTTAGTAAAGAAGCCGATAGTTCTCTTACCTATTTCCCAGTTGTACAACCTTGTGTCCGAAGCTGCGGTCATTGTTCTGGAAGAGGATCGGCCGCTTGGTGTCCAAAAAAAAGGCTCCAGCCAAGGACATAACTGTGAAAAGAAGTATGAAGTCCATGAGGAGCATGTCCTAATAATAAGAACCCTCCCTGGTGATCTCAGCCCCAAGATGGATCCTGCAGTGTGAGAACTGGGCAGAAGAAAAAACTAGCAAAAAATATGAGGAGGGGAAGGACTGGAAGTGGCGGAGAAAAGGGCAGAAGAAGAAGACAACTGGCAAGTGAATGATGGAGGAGAAGAACTGGAAGTGGTGAAGAACTGGGCAGAAGAAGAAGACAACTGGCAAGTGAATGATGGAGGAGAAGAACTGGAAGTGGTGAAGAACTGGGCAGAAGAAGAAGACAACTGGCAAGTGAATGATGGAGGAGAAGAACTGGAAGTGGTGAAGAACTGGGCAGAAGAAGAAGACAACTGGCAAGTGAATGATGGAGGAGAAGAACTGGAAGTGGTGAAGAACTGGGCAGAAGAAGAAGACAACTGGCAAGTGAATGATGGAGGAGAAGAACTGGAAGTGGTGAAGAACTGGGCAGAAGAAGAAGACAACTGGCAAGTGAATGATGGAGGAGAAGAACTGGAAGTGGTGAAGAACTGGGCAGAAGAAGAAGACAACTGGCAAGTGAATGATGGAGGAGAAGAACTGGAAGTGGTGAAGAACTGGGCAGAAGAAGAAGAAGACTGGCAAGTGAATGATGGAGAAGAAGAACTAGAAGTGGTGAAGAACTGGGCAGAAGAATAAGAAGACAGGCAAGTGAATGATGGAGAAGAAGAACTAGAAGTGGTGAAGAACTGGGCAGAAGAAGAAGACAACTGGCAAGTGAATGATGGAGGAGAAGAACTGGAAGTGGTGAAGAACTGGGCAGAAGAAGAAGAAGACAGGCAAGTGAATGATGGAGAAGAAGAACCAGAAGTGGTGAAGAACTGGGCAGAAGAAGAAGAAGACAGGCAAGTGAATGATGGAGAAGAAGAACTAGAAGTGGTGAAGAACTGGGCAGAAGAAGAAGAAGACAGGCAAGTGAATGATGGAGAAGAAGAACTAGAAGTGGTGAAGAACTGGGCAGAAGAAGAAGAAGACAGGCAAGTGAATGATGGAGAAGAAGAACTAGAAGTGGTGAAGAACTGGGCAGAAGAAAAAGAAGAAGAAGAAGAAGAAGAAGAAGACTGGTAAGTGAATGATGGAGGAGAAGAACTAGAAGTGGTGAAGAACTGGGCAGAAGAAGAAGACTGGAAGTGGTATCATGGAGGAATAGAACGGGAAGTGGTGAACTGGGCAGAAGGAAAAGACTGGCAAGTAGAATGATAGAGGAGAACTGGACAAAAGAGAAAAACTAGTAAAAAGAATGATGGAGGAGAAGGACTGGAAGTGACTGAGCACTGTATAGGAGAATTAGACTGGTAAGTCAAACCATGGGGATGAACTGAAAGAGGTGGAGAATTGAGCAGAAGAAGAAGACTGGTGAGTGGACTGGTATAGGATAGTGACTGGTAACTCTTGTATGGTGTGCCGCTGATTTAAATAAATGGCATAAACTTATTATAGCAGGACTTGCAGCTGTAATATAGAGAGTCGATGACCTCAGTGTTATGGCTGTGGGCACTGGCCAAATTTGGGGTCATCTTTGCACTGAATGTTCCGCTACAAAATTCAACTACAGGTAAAAAAAATTCTAACATAATTTATCATTCTGCCCTATTTTGTGCGGTAGAATGCCAAGACCTCTATATACAGTATATAGTACATTGCTCCTTATTACCCCTATACACAGTGTAATGTGCCTTATTGCCTCTATTCACAGCATAATACCCCATTTTGCCCCTATACACAGTACAATGTTCCCTATTGCCCCTTGACATATTGTAATGCTCCATATTGCCCCTATATACTTTATAATGCCCCCTGGTGTCTGCTATACACAGTATAATGTTCTGTATTGCTTCTACTATAATGCTCCACATTATCCCCCACGTACTGTATAATGTCCCTTAGTCTCCCCTATACACAGTATCATTTCTCCTTATTGCCCCATGATATAGTAGAACACTCTTTGGTGCCCTGATACATATTATTATGTCCTAGTATAAGTTCTCCATTTACAGTATAATGCCCCATTTGTGCCCCATACACATGATGTCTCATCTCTGCCCTTCCTCTTATATTACTGGTGATTAGAGATGAGCGAACAGTAAAATGTTCGAGATTCGATATTCGTTTCGAGTAGCCCCTCAATATTCGACTACTCAAATTGAATATCGAACCCCATTATAGTCTATGGGGGGAAAATGCTCGTTTCAGGGGTAGGCAACGTTCGATCAAATTCTACTTACCAAGTCCACGAGTGAGGGTCAGGCTGGATCCTCTGAGAAGTCTTCTCCTTGCAGCGTCCCCGCGGCATCTTCCGGCTCTTCATTCACTCTGCCAGGCATCGGCACCACAAGCGGACATGTGCAGTCGGCTCTGCCCAGGCCCGATGCTTGGCAGAGTGAATTCAGAGCCGGAAGACGCCGCAGGGAAGCTGCACGGAGAAGACTTCTAAAGGTAGGAGAAGAACCAGCGTTGATTGGCCGACTGTATAGCATGCGGCCAATCAATGCTGGTTCTGCATTGAACTTTTACATTCGAACAGCGAGTGGTACTCGATAGAGTACGAGTATTTCGAATACCGTAGTATTCGATCGAATACCTACTCGATCGAGTACTACTCGCTCATCTCTACTGATGATCACTCTTCTGCCACTCTGTCAGCTTCCAGCATCTCTATGTACTGATCTTATCCATAGCCTGACAGTGAGTGAAGAACCATTACATCGCTCAGCCTCCTCCACCACTGCCTGCGAGAAGACTGGTGGGGACTGGGTGGGGAGAAGGACTGGAAATGGTGGAGAACTGGGCAGGAGAGGAAGACTGGTGGGTACTGGGTGGGGAGAAGGACTGGAAATGGTGGAGAACTGGGCAAGAGAAGAAGACTGGTGGGTACTGGGTGGGGAGAAGGACTGGAAATGGTGGAGAACTGGGCAAGAGAGGAAGACTGATGGGGACTGGGTGGGGAGAAGGACTGGAAATGGTGGAGAACTGGGCAAGAGAAGAAGACTGGTGGGTACTGGGTGGGGAGAAGGACTGGAAATGGTGGAGAACTGGGCAAGAGAGGAAGACTGGTGGGGGACTGGGTGGGGTGAAGGACTGGAAATGGTGGTGAACTGGGTAAGAGAGGAAGACTGATGGGGGACTGGGTGGGGTGAAGGACTGGAAATGGTGGAGAACTGGGCAAGAGAGGAAGACTGATGGGGACTGGGTGGGGTGAAGGACTGGAAATGGTGGTGAACTGGGTAAGAGAGGAAGACTGATGGGGACTGGGTGGGGCGAAGGACTGGAAATGGCAGAGAACTGGGAAAGAGAGGAAGACTGGTGGGGGACTGGGTGGGGTGAAGGACTGGAAATGGTGGTGAACTGGGTAAGAGAGGAAGACTGATGGGGACTGGGTGGGGCGAAGGACTGGAAATGGCAGAGAACTGGGAAAGAGAGGAAGACTGGTGGGGGACTGGGTGGGGTGAAGGACTGGAAATGGTGGTGAACTGGGCAAGAGGAAGACTGGTGGGGATTGGGTGGGGAGAAGGATTGGAAATGGCAGAGAACTGGGCAAGAGAGGAAGACTGGTGGGGACTGGGTGGGGAGAAGGACTGGAAATGGCAGAGAACTGGGAAAGAGAGGAAGACTGGTGGGGACTGGGTGGAAGAGAATGATTAGGAAAGGGATTGGAGGGTGGATGCAGCATTGTCCAGACCCCCACCAGTCTCTCTGAGGCACCACCCAGTATTACACTGGTCGGAGAACTGAGGTATTCGATAACTTTGTGCAGATCATGGAGAAGGATGAAAATACTTGGGTGGAGGAAAGGAAGGATCAGGAGATCAGAATGTGTACAGCAGAGCAGTGTAATATCCCTGTGGTGTGTGGTTGTGGTTGGATGAACATTGTCTTTATCTTTACTGCACACCCAGGACATGGCGGATTCTCCTCACTCAGATGACTTGAGGAGGGAGCAAAGAAAGGACCAGACCACAGTCATCTAGGAAGCAAATGGCGAAGACCTCAACGTGCACCTCCTCAGTAATAGTAATACATAGTACATATAAACAGGTAACATAAACCAACTACTGCAAACTTATCACTCGTCTCCCAGTATCACTTCTCTCTATCATCTTCTTGCTTTACTTGTAAAACCACTTTTCCACCACAAACCAGCCTTGTTAGTAAGAAATCTCTATCTCTCCATCTCTCCCACCCTCTGACTGTCTGCACAGCTACTCACAGACCTGCAGGCTATCTGCCCCAGACACCCCCCCCCCCCCCGCATCCTCCTACTTACCCCTGCCGCCCCTCTCCCGGCTACTCCTTACTTCTAGTGACAAAGTAGATCAGAAGAAAATCCAGCACCACAACATATCCTCGAAACGCGTCAGTAAGACGTTCCTCAATATGAAAGAACCACGAATGGTGATGGTCTGACAACACTTATGATGGATGGATTTTATTGCTGAAGAAAGTAAAGGCTACATTTTCAGGATTTACGGCTGTGGTGCCGGATTTCCTTATGATCTACTTTGTTACCTTTTCCAAGCCGATGGAAGATTGGTCCGGGCATCCAAGATCCTTATTTCGTGGCACATTTTTTTGACTTAGAAAATCCCGTGAGTGGGCTATTTTCATTACTTACTTCTGGTGACATCAAATCCTGGATCCCCCCAGCAAACCCCTACTGTCAGTTCCTTCCCCACACCCAGAATCAGCACACGGAACCCCTTAAATCTTACACCTATCTCACCCGCTCCTGTCCCTCCCCCTGTACATGTAGGTTTTTTCTGTCCACTTGAAAAGTCGGACATCTTTGTGAATGGACAGTTAAGGACACCCACAGATAGTAAAACAACGCACCCAAAGTCCATTTAAATCAATACAAAATGTATCGGACACAGCTAGAGTCCGATGCTAATGTCCACGCAAGATTTTGCGCGGACATTAGCATCAGACACTAGCTGTCGGACACCGATGGTAGTGTGAATGCACCCTTATCCTTCAAGTTGCATGTTCAAACCCTCAGCACCTCCTGCTGCCTCCAACTCAAGAATATCCATCGAATCCGCTCCTTTCTCAACCCTGAAAATTAATCTCCCACTTGGGTTACTGTAACCCCCTTCTCCATGGACTCCCAGCAAACACCCTCGCCCCGCTCTAGCCTGTAAACTGTGCTGCTCACTTAATTCACCTCTCCTCCATTCTTCATCGACTGCTCCCCTCTGCCAATCACTCTACATATTACCCAGCGAATAGAGTTCAGAGTGCACATAATATAGTAATACAGTGTACACATGATATAGTAATACAGTACACACATAATATAGTAATACAGTACACACATAATATAGTAATACAGTACACACATAATATAGTAATACAGTGCACACATAATATAGTAATACAGTATACACATAATATAGTAATACAGTATACACATAATATAGTAATACAGTGTACACATAATATAGTAATACAGTATACACATAATATAGTAATACAGTGCACACATAATATAGTAATACAGTACACACATAATATAGTAATACAGTGCACACATAATATAGTAATACAGTATACACATAATATAGTAATACAGTATACACATAATATAGTAATACAGTACACACATAATATAGTAATACAGTACACACATAATATAGTAATACAGTACACACATAATATAGTAATACAGTGTACACATAATATAGTAATACAGTACACACATAATATAGTAATACAGTACACACATAATATAGTAATACAGTGCACACATAATATAGTAATACAGTATACACATAATATAGTAATACAGTGCACACATAATATAGTAATACAGTACACACATAATATAGTAATACAGTACACACATAATATAGTAATACAGTGTACACATAATATAGTAATACAGTACACACATAATATAGTAATACAGTATACACATAATATTGTAATACAGTGCACACATAATATAGTAATACAGTATACACATAATATAGTAATACAGTACACACATAATATAGTAATACAGTATACACATAATATAGTAATACAGTATACACATAATATTGTAATACAGTGCACAAATAATATAGTAATACAGTATACACATAATATAGTAATACAGTACACACATAATATAGTAATACAGTACACACATAATATAGCAATACAGTGTACACATAATATAGTAATACACTACACACATAATATAGTAATACAGTACACACATAATATAGTAATACAGTGTACACATAATATAGTAATAAAGTATACACATAATATAGTAATACAGTACACACATAATATAGTAATACAGTACACACATAATATAGTAATACAGTACACACATAATATAGTAATACAGTGTACACATAATATAGTAATACAGTGTACACATAATATAGTAATACAGTACACACATAATATAGTAATACAGTGTACACATAATATAGTAATACTGTATACACATGATATAGTAATACAGTACACACATAATATAGTAATACAGTACACACATAATATAGTAATACAGTACACACATAATATAGTAATACAGTACACACATAATATAGTAATACAGTGTACACATAATATAGTAATAAAGTATACACATAATATAGTAATACAGTACACACATAATATAGTAATACAGTACACACATAATATAGTAATACAGTACACACATAATATAGTAATACAGTGTACACATAATATAGTAATACAGTATACACATAATATAGTAATACAGTATACACATAATATAGTAATACAGTGTACACATAATATAGTAATACAGTACACACATAATATAGTAATACAGTATACACATAATATAGTAATACAGTATGCACATAATATAGTAATACAGTATACACATAATATAGTAATACAGTATACACATAATATAGTAATACAGTATACACATAATATAGTAATACAGTGTACACATAATATAGTAATACAGTACACACATAATATAGTAATACAGTGTACACATAATATAGTAATACAGTACACACATAATATAGTAATACAGTATACACATAATATAGTAATACAGTATACACATAATATAGTAATACAGTGTACACATAATATAGTAATACAGTACACACATAATATAGTAATACAGTATACACATAATATAGTAATACAGTATACACATAATATAGTAATACAGTACACACATAATATCATAATACAGTATACACATAATATAGTAATACAGTACACACATAATATAGTAATACAGTACACACATAATATAGTAATACAGTGCACACATAATATAGTAATACAGTGTACACATAATATAGTAATACAGTGTACACATAATATAGTAATACAGTATACACATAATATAGTAATACAGTATACACATAATGTAGTAATACAGTACACACATAATGTAGTAATACAGTACACACATAATATAGTAATACAGTACACACATAATGTAGTAATACAGTATACACATAATATAGTAATACAGTATACACATAATATAGTAATACAGTATACACATAATATAGTAATACAGTACACACATAATATAGTAATACAGTGTACACATAATATAGTAATACAGTGTACACATAATATAGTAATACAGTATACACATAATATAGTAATACAGTATACACATAATATAGTAATACAGTGTACACATAATATAGTAATACAGTGTACACATGATATAGTAATACAGTACACACATAATATAGTAATACAGTACACACATAATATAGTAATACAGTACACACATAATATAGTAATACAGTGTACACATAATATAGTAATACAGTACACACATAATATAGTAATACAGTATACACATAATATAGTAATACAGTATACACATAATGTAGTAATACAGTACACACATAATGTAGTAATACAGTACACACATAATGTAGTAATACAGTACACACATAATATAGTAATACAGTACACACATAATGTAGTAATACAGTATACACATAATATAGTAATACAGTGTACACATAATATAGTAATACAGTGTCACGGGATGGTTAGAGTCCGGCAATAGGCAATGTGTAATATATATTTCATGTGGAATGTATTCTCTAACCTGCTATATACATCAATGTGTAGTTGGCTGATTAGGGTCTAGTGTGTTAGCACATTGTATGCAAATACCTCTAACTAGTGAGGACAATGGGTGGAGATAATCTGATCAGTGTCTCCAAGAAGATGTTGGATGGTGCATTGTCCATAGTAGACAGGGAGTCTGCTCTCCTTGGTATAGGTGAGGGGGGAAGGATCTGTGACTCAGCCCTTCCCACCCACAGATATAGGTGTAACAGTCTTAGTATATAGTATATAGCTTGCAGTTAGTATGTGTTAGCCGGCCTGTGCACAGCTCTGTAGAGAGCCAGGATTTAGTTACAGGACCAAGGAGCCAAAGCTATCATTGGATTGTGACTTCTGTGGACTTATTGTTGTTACGGTTGATGTGACTGCCGCCGGCTACTAACTTTGTGGATTACAATAAATTGCTGTTGTCTCCCGACCTCTTGCGTCCGTGTTGACTCAAAAGACCATCCGGAGGAAGACGTATACCTTTGCTTCGTGACATACAGTATACACATAATATAGTAATACAGTGTACACATAATATAGTAATACAGTACACACATAATATAGTAATACAGTATACACATAATATAGTAATACAGTGTACACATAATATAGTAATACAGTACACACATAATATAGTAATACAGTATACACATAATATAGTAATACAGTATGCACATAATATAGTAATACAGTATACACATAATATAGTAATACAGTATACACATAATATAGTAATACAGTGTACACATAATATAGTAATACAGTACACACATAATATAGTAATACAGTGTACACATAATATAGTAATACAGTACACACATAATATAGTAATACAGTATACACATAATATAGTAATACAGTATACACATAATATAGTAATACAGTGTACACATAATATAGTAATACAGTACACACATAATATAGTAATACAGTATACACATAATATAGTAATACAGTATACACATAATATAGTAATACAGTACACACATAATATCATAATACAGTACACACATAATATAGTAATACAGTGCACACATAATATAGTAATACAGTACACACATAATATAGTAATACAGTATACACATAATATAGTAATACAGTATACACATAATGTAGTAATACAGTATACACATAATATAGTAATACAGTATACACATAATGTAGTAATACAGTACACACATAATGTAGTAATACAGTACACACATAATGTAGTAATACAGTACACACATAATATAGTAATACAGTACACACATAATGTAGTAATACAATATACACATAATATAGTAATACAGTATACACATAATATAGTAATACAGTATACACATAATATAGTAATACAGTACACACATAATATCATAATACAGTATACACATAATATAGTAATACAGTACACACATAATATAGTAATACAGTACACACATAATATAGTAATACAGTGCACACATAATATAGTAATACAGTGTACACATAATATAGTAATACAGTGTACACATAATATAGTAATACAGTATACACATAATGTAGTAATACAGTACACACATAATGTAGTAATACAGTACACACATAATATAGTAATACAGTACACACATAATGTAGTAATACAGTATACACATAATATAGTAATACAGTATACACATAATATAGTAATACAGTGTACACATAATATAGTAATACAGTACACACATAATATAGTAATACAGTGTACACATAATATAGTAATACAGTACACACATAATATAGTAATACAGTGTACACATAATATAGTAATACAGTACACACATAATATAGTAATACAGTATACACATAATATAGTAATACAGTACACACATGATATAGTAATACAGTATACACATAATATAGTAATACAGTGTACACATAATATAGTAATACAGTACACACATAATGTAGTAATACAGTATACACATAATATAGTAATACAGTATACACATAATATAGTAATACAGTGTACACATAATATAGTAATACAGTACACACATAATATAGTAATACAGTACACACATAATATAGTAATACAGTACACACATAATATAGTAATACAGTATACACATAATATAGTAATACAGTACACACATAATATAGTAATACAGTGTACACATAATATAGTAATACAGTACACACATAATATAGTAATACAGTGCACACATAATATAGTAATACAGTATACACATAATATAGTAATACAGTGTACACATAATATAGTAATACAGTACACACATAATATAGTAATACAGTATGCACATAATATAGTAATACAGTGTACACATAATATAGTAATACAGTGTCACGGGATGGTTAGAGTCCGGCAATAGGCAATGTGTAATATATATTTCATGTGGAATGTATTCTCTAACCTGTTATATACATCAATGTGTAGTTGGCTGATTAGGGTCTAGTGTGTTAGCACATTGTATGCAAATACCTCTAACTAGTGAGGACAATGGGTGGAGATAATCTGATCAGTGTCTCCAAGAAGATGTTGGATGGTGCATTGTCCACAGGAGACAGGGAGTCTGCTCTCCTTGGTATAGGTGAGGGGGGAAGGATCTGTGACTCAGCCCTTCCCACCCACAGATATAGGTGTAACAGTCTTAGTATATAGTATATAGCTTGCAGTTAGTATGTGTTAGCCGGCCTGTGCACAGCTCTGTAGAGAGCCAGGATTTAGTTACAGGACTAAGGAGCCAAAGCTATCATTGGATTGTGACTTCTGTGGACTTATTGTTGTTACGGTTGATGTGACTGCCGCCGGCTACTAACTTTGTGGATTACAATAAATTGCTGTTGTCTCCCGACCTCTTGCGTCCGTGTTGACTCAAAAGACCATCCGGAGGAAGACGTATACCTTTGCTCCGTGACATACAGTATACACATAATATAGTAATACAGTGTACACATAATATAGTAATACAGTACACACATAATATAGTAATACAGTATACACATAATATAGTAATACAGTGTACACATAATATAGTAATACAGTACACACATAATATAGTAATACAGTATACACATAATATAGTAATACAGTATACACATAATATAGTAATACAGTACACACATAATATCATAATACAGTATACACATAATATAGTAATACAGTACACACATAATATAGTAATACAGTACACACATAATATAGTAATACAGTGCACACATAATATAGTAATACAGTACACACATAATATAGTAATACAGTATACACATAATATAGTAATACAGTGTACACATAATATAGTAATACAGTACACACATAATATAGTAATACAGTACACACATAATATAGTAATACAGTATACACATAATATAGTAATACAGTATACACATAATATAGTAATACAGTACACACATAATATAGTAATACAGTGCACACATAATATAGTAATACAGTGCACACATAATATAGTAATACAGTATACACATAATATAGTAATACAGTATACACATAATATAGTAATACAGTGTACACATAATATAGTAATACAGTACACACATAATATAGTAATACAGTGCACACATAATATAGTAATACAGTACACACATAATATAGTAATACAGTATACACATAATATAGTAATACAGTATACACATAATATAGTAATACAGTACACACATAATGTAGTAATACAGTGTACACATAATATAGTAATACAGTGCACACATAATATAGTAATACAGTACACACATAATATAGTAATACAGTACACACATAATGTAGTAATACAGTGTACACATAATATAGTAATACAGTGCACACATAATATAGTAATACAGTACACACATAATGTAGTAATACAGTGTACACATAATATAGTAATACAGTGCACACATAATATAGTAATACAGTGCACACATAATATAGTAATACAGTACACACATAATATAGTAATACAGTACACACATAATATAGTAATACAGTACACACATAATATAGTAATACAGTACACACATAATATAGTAATACAGTACACACATAATATAGTAATACAGTGCACACATAATATAGTAATACAGTACACACATAATATAGTAATACAGTACACACATAATATAGTAATACAGTATACACATAATATAGTAATACAGTACACACATAATATAGTAATACAGTATACACATAATGTAGTAATACAGTACACACATAATATAGTAATACAGTATACACATAATATAGTAATACAGTACACACATAATATAGTAATACAGTACACACATAATATAGTAATACAGTGCACACATAATATAGTAATACAGTACACACATAATATAGTAATACAGTACACACATAATATAGTAATACAGTATACACATAATATAGTAATACAGTGTACACATAATATAGTAATACAGTATACACATAATATAGTAATACAGTACACACATAATATAGTAATACAGTACACACATAATATAGTAATACAGTACACACATAATATAGTAATACAGTGCACACATAATATAGTAATACAGTATACACATAATATAGTAATACAGTACACACATAATATAGTAATACAGTGCACACATAATATAGTAATACAGTGTACACATAATATAGTAATACAGTATACACATAATATAGTAATACAGTGTACACATAATATAGTAATACAGTATACACATAATATAGTAATACAGTGTACACATAATATAGTAATACAGTACACATAATATAGTAATACAGTGTACACATATTGACTCTCACAGTATACATATATTGACTCTCACAGTATACACATATTGACTCTCACAGTACAGATATTGACTCTCACAGTATACACATATTGACTCTCACAGTACAGATATTGACTCTCACAGTATACACATATTGACTCTCACAGTATACGTTTCTCCTCTGTGCACAGTGATGATATCTTCCTGTAGTACAGGTGACGGTATATCATGTAATATAATACAGTGTCACTCACCCAGGCCGAGGAGCAGGCAGCGCAGCGTTGTGTCCATGTCGGCAGCGTCCAGCACAGTGCAGCGCTCTAGTCGCTGACCCCCACCCCCACCCTCAGACTCTGGGCAGGACCTAAACTTCCTCAAACCATGAAACAAGAGAGATACGAAGCAGAAGTAACAAGACCAGAGGACAGTGCGAGGGATGGAGGAGTCAGGACTTCCTACAAATACTCTGTGCTGCTGAGGAGCGCCTTCCTGCTCTCTCCTCTCATGAAATACTCTGTGCTGCTGTGATGTATTTTATATGTTCTGTCTCTAGGTCTGTGACCATTGATCTGGGTTGTAGATAGTCCTCGGATGACGTCGTTTAGTGAATGACCCCCACGGCTTTCACACTTCGCTCTCACTGTCTCGTGTCCGCCGCACTTTTCTCATAAGTGTGAAAAATAGAGGAACGTCTCGCTGCAGTCCTTGTCTCTGTTCTAGATCTTTACATGTCCAGAGAGCCCCATTATGGTGCCCACAAGTTGTCAGGGCGCCCGGCTCATACCTATCCATCTTCACATAATGAAATATACAGTGATGTGCAAAAGTATTAGGCAGGGAATGTTGCAAAGCAAGTTAGTAGTCTGTTCACACTACTGTTATTACAGTCTGTTGCTTTTCTGCGTCATGTGGTATTTGTGTCACGTGGTACATACATCATGTGGTACATACGTCACGTGGTCCCTGTGTCATGTGGTCCATACATCATGTGGTCCATACGTCATGTGGTATATGTGTCATGTGGTATATGTGTCATGTGGTACCTGTGTCATGTGGTCCATATGTCATGTGGTACATACGTCATGTGGTCCATACGTCATGTGGTGCCTGTGTCATGTGGTATATGTGTCATGTGGTACCTGTTTCATGTGGTACCTGTGTCATGTGGTCCATATGTCATGTGGTACCTGTGTCATGTGGTAACTGTGCCAAGTGGTATCTGTGTCATGTCCTCGCACTGTCTGTTACTGCCTGCTCTTTCCTTGTCTCTTAGTTTTATTGTCAGTTTACTCTCTCCAGCGCAGGGAGAACTGCAAGCTACAGACAGAGTGTGCAGAGCGAGAACTGCTGGATACCAGACATATAGAGAGGAGCTCACTATATAAGGATACTGCTGTATACCAGACATATAGAGAGGAGCTCACTATATAAGGATACTGCTGTATACCAGACATATAGAGAGGAGCTCACTATATAAGGATACTGCTGTATACCAGACATATAGAGAGGAGCTCACTATATAAGGATACTGCTGGATACCAGTCATATAGAGAGGAGTTCACTATATAAGGGTACTGCTGGATACCAGACATATAGAGAGGAGCTCACTATATAAGGATACTGCTGGATACCAGACATATAGAGAGGAGCTCACTATATAAGGGTACTGCTGGATACCAGACATATAGAGAGGAGCTCACTATATAAGGATACTGCTGGATACCAGACATATAGAGAGGAGCTCACTATGTAAGGATACTGCTGGATACCAGACATATAGAGAGGAGCTCACTATATAAGGATACTGCTGTATACCAGTCATATAGAGAGGAGCTCACTATATAAGGATACTGCTGGATACCAGACATATAGAGAGGAGCTCACTATATAAGGATACTGCTGTATACCAGACATATAGAGAGGAGCTCACTATATAAGGATACTGCTGGATACCAGACATATAGAGAGGAGCTCACTATATAAGGATACTGCTGTATACCAGACATATAGAGAGGAGCTCACTATATAAGGATACTGCTGGATACCAGACATATAGAGAGGAGCTCACTATATAAGGATACTGCTGTATACCAGACATATAGAGAGGAGCTCACTATATAAGGATACTGCTGTATACCAGACATATAGAGAGGAGCTCACTATATAAGGATACTGCTGGATACCAGTCATATAGAGAGGAGTTCACTATATAAGGATACTGCTGGATACCAGACATATAGAGAGGAGCTCACTATATAAGGGTACTGCTGGATACCAGACATATAGAGAGGAGCTCACTATATAAGGATACTGCTGGATACCAGACATATAGAGAGGAGCTCACTATATAAGGATACTGCTGGATACCAGACATATAGAGAGGAGCTCACTATATAAGGATACTGCTGGATACCAGACATATAGAGAGGAGCTCACTATATAAGGATACTGCTGGATACCAGACATATAGAGAGGAGCTCACTATATAAGGGTACTGCTGGATACCAGACATATAGAGAGGAGCTCACTATATAAGGATACTGCTGGATACCAGACATATAGAGAGGAGCTCACTATGTAAGGATACTGCTGGATACCAGACATATAGAGAGGAGCTCACTATATGAGGATACTGCTGGATACCAGACATATAGAGAGGAGCTCACTATATGAGGATACTGCTGGATACCAGACATATAGAGAGGAGCTCACTATATAAGGATACTGCTGGATACCAGACATATAGAGAGGAGCTCACTATATAAGGATACTGCTGGATACCAGACATATAGAGAGGAGCTCACTATATAAGGATACTGCTGTATACCAGTCATATAGAGAGGAGCTCACTATATAAGGATACTGCTGGATACCAGACATATAGAGAGGAGCTCACTATATAAGGGTACTGCTGGATACCAGACATATAGAGAGGAGCTCACTATATAAGGATACTGCTGGATACCAGACATATAGAGAGGAGCTCACTATGTAAGGATACTGCTGGATACCAGACATATAGAGAGGAGCTCACTATATGAGGATACTGCTGGATACCAGACATATAGAGAGGAGCTCACTATATGAGGATACTGCTGGATACCAGACATATAGAGAGGAGCTCACTATATGAGGATACTGCTGGATACCAGACATATAGAGAGGAGCTCACTATATGAGGATACTGCTGGATACCAGACATATAGAGAGGAGCTCACTATATAAGGATACTGCTGGATACCAGACATATAGAGAGGAGCTCACTATATAAGGGTACTGCTGGATACCAGACATATAGAGAGGAGCTCACTATATGAGGATACTGCTGTATACCAGACATATAGAGAGGAGCTCACTATATAAGGATACTGCTGGATACCAGACATATAGAGAGGAGCTCACTATATAAGGATACTGCTGGATACCAGACATATAGAGAGGAGCTCACTATATAAGGGTACTGCTGGATACCAGACATGTAGAGAGGAGCTCACTATATAAGGATACTGCTGGATACCAGACATATAGAGAGGAGCTCACTATATAAGGGTACTGCTGGATACCAGACATATAGAGAGGAGCTCACTATATAAGGATACTGCTGGATACCAGACATATAGAGAGGAGCTCACTATATAAGGATACTGCTGGATACCAGTCATATAGAGAGGAGCTCACTATATAAGGATACTGCTGGATACCAGACATATAGAGAGGAGCTCACTATATAAGGATACTGCTGTATACCAGACATATAGAGAGGAGCTCACTATATAAGGATACTGCTGGATACCAGACATATAGAGAGGAGCTCACTATATAAGGGTACTGCTGGATACCAGACATATAGAGAGGAGCTCACTATATAAGGATACTGCTGTATACCAGACATATAGAGAGGAGCTCACTATATAAGGATACTGCTGTATACCAGACATATAGAGAGGAGCTCACTATATAAGGATACTGCTGACTACCAGACATATAGAGAGGAGCTCACTATATAAGGATACTGCTGGATACCAGCCATATAGAGAGGAGCTCACTATGTAAGGATACTGCTGTATACCAGACATATAGAGAGGAGCTCACTATGTAAGGATACTGCTGGATACCAGACATATAGAGAGGAGCTCACTATATAAGGATACTGCTGACTACCAGACATATAGAGAGGAGCTCACTATATAAGGATACTGCTGGATACCAGACATATAGAGAGGAGCTCACTATATAAGGATACTGCTGTATACCAGTCATATAGAGAGGAGCTCACTATATAAGGATACTGCTGGATACCAGACATATAGAGAGGAGCTCACTATATAAGGGTACTGCTGGATACCAGACATATAGAGAGGAGCTCACTATATAAGGATACTGCTGGATACCAGACATATAGAGAGGAGCTCACTATATAAGGATACTGCTGACTACCAGACATATAGAGAGGAGCTCATTATATAAGGATACTGCTGGATACCAGCCATATAGAGAGGAGCTCACTATGTAAGGATACTGCTGTATACCAGACATATAGAGAGGAGCTCACTATGTAAAGATACTGCTGGATACCAGACATATAGAGAGGAGCTCACTATATAAGGATACTGCTGGATACCAGACATATAGAGAGGAGCTCACTATATAAGGATACTGCTGTATACCAGACATATAGAGAGGAGCTCACTATATAAGGATACTGCTGGATACCAGACATATAGAGAGGAGCTCACTATATAAGGATACTGCTGGATACCAGACATATAGAGAGGAGCTCACTATATAAGGGTACTGCTGGATACCAGACATATAGAGAGGAGCTCACTATATAAGGATACTGCTGGATACCAGACATATAGAGAGGAGCTCACTATATAAGGATACTGCTGGATACCAGACATATAGAGAGGAGCTCACTATGTAAGGATACTGCTGTATACCAGACATATAGAGAGGAGCTCACTATATAAGGGTACTGCTGGATACCAGTCATATAGAGAGGAGTTCACTATATAAGGATACTGCTGACTACCAGACATATAGAGAGGAGCTCACTATATGAGGATACTGCTGGATACCAGTCATATAGAGAGGAGTTCACTATATAAGGATACTGCTGGATACCAGACATATAGAGAGGAGCTCACTATATAAGGATACTGCTGTATACCAGACATATAGAGAGGAGCTCACTATATAAGGATACTGCTGGATACCAGACATATAGAGAGGAGCTCACTATATAAGGATACTGCTGGATACCAGACATATAGAGAGGAGCTCACTATATAAGGATACTGCTGGATACCAGACATATAGAGAGGAGCTCACTATATAAGGATACTGCTGGATACCAGACATATAGAGAGGAGCTCACTATATAAGGATACTGCTGTATACCAGACATATAGAGAGGAGCTCACTATATAAGGATACTGCTGTATACCAGACATATAGAGAGGAGCTCACTATATAAGGATACTGCTGGATACCAGACATATAGACAGGAGCTCACTATATAAGGATACTGCTGGATACCAGACATATAGAGAGGAGCTCACTATATAAGGGTACTGCTGGATACCAGACATATAGAGAGGAGCTCACTATATAAGGATACTGCTGGATACCAGACATATAGAGAGGAGCTCACTATATAAGGATACTGCTGGATACCAGACATATAGAGAGGAGCTCACTATGTAAGGATACTGCTGTATACCAGACATATAGAGAGGAGCTCACTATATAAGGGTACTGCTGGATACCAGTCATATAGAGAGGAGTTCACTATATAAGGATACTGCTGACTACCAGACATATAGAGAGGAGCTCACTATATGAGGATACTGCTGGATACCAGACATATAGAGAGGAGCTCACTATATGAGGATACTGCTGGATACCAGTCATATAGAGAGGAGTTCACTATATAAGGATACTGCTGGATACCAGACATATAGAGAGGAGCTCACTATATGAGGATACTGCTGGATACCAGTCATATAGAGAGGAGCTCACTATATAAGGATACTGCTGGATACCAGACATATAGAGAGGAGCTCACTATATAAGGATACTGCTGTATACCAGACATATAGAGAGGAGCTCACTATATAAGGATACTGCTGGATACCAGACATATAGAGAGGAGCTCACTATATAAGGATACTGCTGGATACCAGACATATAGAGAGGAGTTCACTATATAAGGGTACTGCTGGATACCAGTCATATAGAGAGGAGCTCACTATATAATGATACTGCTGGATACCAGACATATAGAGAGGAGCTCACTATATAAGGATACTGCTGGATACCAGACATATAGAGAGGAGCTCACTATATAAGGATACTGCTGGATACCAGACATATAGAGAGGAGCTCACTATATAAGGATACTGCTGTATACCAGACATATAGAGAGGAGCTCACTATATAAGGATACTGCTGGATACCAGACATATAGAGAGGAGCTCACTATATAAGGATACTGCTGGATACCAGACATATAGAGAGGAGCTCACTATATAAGGATACTGCTGGATACCAGACATATAGAGAGGAGCTCACTATATAAGGGTACTGCTGGATACCAGTCATATAGAGAGGAGCTCACTATATAAGGATACTGCTGGATACCAGACATATAGAGAGGAGCTCACTATATAAGGATACTGCTGGATACCAGACATATAGAGAGGAGCTCACTATATAAGGATACTGCTGGATACCAGACATATAGAGAGGAGCTCACTATATAAGGATACTGCTGTATACCAGACATATAGAGAGGAGTTCACTATATAAGGGTACTGCTGGATACCAGTCATATAGAGAGGAGCTCACTATATAATGATACTGCTGGATACCAGACATATAGAGAGGAGCTCACTATATAAGGATACTGCTGTATACCAGACATATAGAGAGGAGCTCACTATATAAGGATACTGCTGGATACCAGACATATAGAGAGGAGCTCACTATATAAGGATACTGCTGGATACCAGACATATAGAGAGGAGCTCACTATATAAGGATACTGCTGGATACCAGTCATATAGAGAGGATTCACTGGATGTGACTTCGGTGGAGGTTTTGCAGCCAGATGGCACCAGGTGACTTCCTCTCAAAGATGTAACATTGTGTTCACCGGACACTGGAGTCACTTGATGATATCTCTCTGTGCATTGTGGGTTGGTCTTTTGATTCTTCGGGCAGTTTCTGTGGCACATTGAGAAGATGACATCCTGCAGTAGATTGTCCTTCTGGCCCAGTATTAGGATCTGGAGGTTGTTTCGGAGGATGTGCTGGAACTGACTCAAGATCATGAGGGGAACTGACATCAGAAGAATTTCTTGAACCTGAGAAGTCATCACGGATGACAGTGGAGAAGAGGAACATTGAGAAGATGACCATGTGGTCACAGTTCAAGAGATGGAGGACTTCTTTTCTTCCTGAGAATGTTGTCTGCAAACTCCCAGGAATTGCTCTAGATCAGCGGTTCTCAACCTGTGGGTCACGACCCCGGCGGGGGTCGAACGACCAAAACACAGGAGTCGCCCAGAGGACGCCGATGAGTTGAAAACACAGGCGATTAAAGCAGGAGCTGTCACAGCGAGATCCTGCTTTACCACTGCGCTGCGGCCTCTGTATGTGTAGCCGCGATGTGATGACGTCACATCGCGCCTACAACTATATGAGTGAGCGAGACTGAGCCGGCAGCGGGGGAGCGTTGGAAGGGGGAGTGTAAGTGGTTTTTTTTTGTTTGTTTGTTTTAAACATTAAGGTGGAACATAATGAAGGGGCAGATGAAGGGGGGGACGGCATGACACTGGGGACAGAGATGGGGGAACATGAAACTGGGGAACAGATGGGGACATGAAACTGTGGGCAGATGAAGGGGGGGACGGCATGACACTGGGGGCAGAGGTGGAGGGACATGAAGCTCTGGGCAGAGATGGGGGAACATGAAACTGGGGAACAGATGGGGACATGAAACTGGGGGAAGAGATGGGGGGATATGAAACTGGGGAACAGATGGGGACATGAAACTGTGGGCAGATGAAGGGGGTACGGCTTGACACTAGAGGCAGAGATGGGGGACATAAAACTGGGGGCAGAGATGGAGGGGGGACATGAAACTGGGGGCAGATGAAGGGGGGACATGAAACTGGGGGCAGATGAAGGGGGGTACGGCTTGACACTAGAGGCAGAGATCGGGGACATGAAACAGGAGAAGAGATGGGGGACATGAAACTGGGGGCAGAGATGGAGGGGGGACATGAAACTGGGGGCAGATGAAGGGGTTATATGAAACTGAGACCCCTATAGACCTGCAGACTGGAGGAGAAGACCCTGAAGATGTTCCCATCCTTGTAGGAAGTGTCTGCGCTGCCTCCAGTTGCTCTTCTGGCTGTGATATGGAAGGACTTACTTTATCTGTATTATTTTTGTGCTTATTTCTCTTCCCCTTTTTTCTTGGTTGGGGGGGGGCATTTTGGGGGCTTCAGAATTCATTTCCAGGTTTCCATACAGATCTGGGCTCACGATGATCATCCCATAAGCAGTTAATGTTGCAGGATTATGTAATGTCACTTTAGCAAGTGTCTGCTGCAAGTATTTGCTAAGGTCGATGTTATGTAACGTCACAGACTTGTAACTGACAGACGTTGGGCCACGTTATGTGTGCGGTGACATCACAGATGGGGGGTTAGGGAGTTACACCCCAGGCCTCAAGTAGGGTGTTGCTGCTCCATAGTCCCCAAAGAGTTCACACATTTTCTAGAGATTTCCCACAGTCCTCTCACTACCACCTTGCTGTCATCTCAGTGTCTTTAATCTGTGTGTCTCACTGTACTATGGCTGTTCCCACAGTCCCCAGAGAGTTCCCACAGTCCTCCAAGAGTTCCCACAGTCTTCCGAGAGTTCCCACAGTCCCCGGAGAGTTCCCACAGTCCTCCAAAAGTTCCCACAGTCTTCCGAGAGTTCCCACTGTCCTCCGAGAGTTCCCACAGTCCCCAGAGAGTTCCCACAGTCTTCCGAGAGTTCCCACAGTCCTCCAAGAGTTCCCACAGTCCTCCGAGAGTTCCCACAGTCCCCAGAGAGTTCCCACAGTCCCCAGAGAGTTCCCACAGTCTTCCGAGAGTTCCCACAGTCCTCCAAGAGTTCCCACAGTCCTCCGAGAGTTCCCACAGTCCCCAGAGAGTTCCCACAGTCCCCAGAGAGTTCCCACAGTCTTCCGAGAGTTCCCACAGTCCTCCAAGAGTTCCCACAGTCCTCCGAGAGTTCCCACAGTCCCAGAGAGTTCCCACAGTCCCCAGAGAGTTCCCACAGTCCCCAGAGAGTTCCCACAGTCCTCCAAGAGTTTATATATTTCCCAGAAAAATTACAAAGACCACGGAGTGTTCCTAAAATTCCCAGTGAGTGTTCCCTGTCCCCTAGCTGTGCTCTCGCGGGCATCTCTCTGTCCTCTCACTGATAAGGGGATTCTTCCACAAAAGAATCATTGGCAATCATCTTTCTCATTTTTTTCTAACACGTCATCATGGCAATGCCCACCCTCAGAATTTTCTTCCTAGCAGAATAACTCCCAGTAGTACCCCAACTCCTGCCACTACTACCTCCACCACCAGTCATCATGTCTTCCTCCTCTGCTTGTGCAGAATGCTGGCTGTTCTCATCCAACCCATCAGGAAGAGGAAGAAGACTGCTCTGACTAGGAGAAATAGATTGATCAGTAGATACCACATTACTAGCAGGAATCTGTGAAGAATGTAAAGGAGACATCGGTGACAGTCCAGAAAGGCCGTGTGGTAAATGACGTGTTATGTAGGTGGAGGAGAAGCACAAAAGCCCGACTTAAGATCTCATCTCTCTCAGAGAACTTCAGAGAGACTGAGGAACCACCTTATACATCTCTTCTACAGCATCAGGAGCAAAATCCAAAGGGAGATTGAAACACAATGGAACAATATTGAAGAGAGTTCCAGATAACATTACTACAACACTACGAGAAACTGCGGAAATCTCTGATCCTCAATAAGCGAAAGAAACTCCACGGACTGAGACTTGCTGCAGGAGTCTACAAGAACACACACAAAGCAAAAGCTATACCTAATAACCGGGACCATCACTCACATGCGGATGTGGAAACACCGAACTGTGTCATCAATCTCTACTTATGAACCCACCAAAGCAGAATTTGGGGGACTCTCCAGGGGACTCTCATTTTGTCCTTCTAAAAACCTGGATAAAATAGAACTGTGCAGCGATATGGAGGATTTTTTCAGGAGACTGCGCCTGAGGGAATATTTTCATGACACAGATGACACAGAGGAGACCCAACCTACCCCTTCAGAGGTTCAAATATTAACTAAAAAGGAGACGTCTGATTGGACGCAATATCCATCTTGATAATTACATAGACTGTTTCAGACACATGGTCAAATCAACTATACTGGATACAAAGAAAAGACCGCCATCTAACATCAGCGCCCAGGAAAGAAGGGCCATACAATCCCTGAGAAATAACAAAGACCGCAATGGGGAGCAACATGGCGCCACAGTACGCTAATCTCTTCATGGCCAAGCTTGAGAATGACTTCCTAGCCACCTGCACCACCAGGCCTCGGGCCTACTACCGTTTCATTGACGATATCCTAATCCTGTGGACTGGGTCTGAGGAACAACTGAAAACCTTCCATGAACAGTTCAACCAGTTCCATCCCACCATCAACCTGACGCTCAATCACTCCTTCTCCGAAATAAACTTCCTGGACGCAGTCATCAAGATACAGGACAACAAAATGGAGACATCGCTGTATCGGAAGCCGATTGACCGCCCAACCTACCTAAGATGGGATAGCTTTCATCCCAAACACATAAAGAACTCCATTGTCTACAGCCAGGCCATCAGATACCATCGCATATGTTCAGACCCTGCAGATAGAGACGAACACCTTGGAGGCCTCAGAAACACATTCTTGAGGCAGGGTTACCATCCAAGAACAACTGATAACCAAATCACCAGAGCCACCAGGATACCAAGATCGGAGTTATTAAAATACAATACCAAACAGGAGAACACTCGGGGGCCCCTGGTGTCACATATAACCCCCACCTGGAGACGCTGAGAGGAATCACACGCAAATTACATCCACTACTGCAATAAGACCACCGTGTAATATCCAGATCTCCAGACCCCCCTCTCCTGTGCTACAGACACCAAACCTCAGGAATATGGTGATTGTCAGCAGCTCACTGTCACCTCCAACTAACACAGGAACATTCCCATGTGGAGAGAAGAGGAGCAAAACCTGCCCGCACATACTGACCACCAACAGGATAGAGATACCAAACTAACAGGGAATATAAGACCCCAGGTACCTTCACCTGCAGCCACCTCATGTAGTGTATGTAATAATGTGCGCCAAGTGTCCCACTGAGAATCTGTATGTTGGAGAGACCGGACAGCAACTTAGAATGCGGATGAACTCACTTCGCCATACAATTAGAGAACAAAGAATGGACCTTCCCGTCTCAAAACATTTCTGCAATGAGGATTATAATATCACCGATCACATGAAAGTTTTGGTTTTGGGAGGGAATTTCAAATCAAAGAGAGAACGATGGATTTATGAGTGTAAACTTATGACTCTGCTCCACACACTGGAGAGGGGGTTAAATCTGTCACATAGGTTTATGGCATCTTACAGAAATCACTGACCTGAGACCCTGAGAACTGATAAGGACCTGGAATTGATACATTGTCTCTACCAATAACTAATACTCCCCCCTCCTCCTGGAATTCTCCCCCTATGTGTCCTCTTGTACATAAATCTGCTCCTTCAGAAATGGTTTATAAATTTACTTGAGAAAGGAGCCGAGAGATCCGAAACGTTGTAATCTGTCCTCATTATTAGTCAGCCATTAATAGGGATCAACGACTGAAGACTAGCAAGATTTTTGTTTTTTATATCTCTCTCCGATGCAAGAAGCTCCTGCTCCAGCCAAATAATCAGAATGTTCCTCTTCATTCTCAGGAAGAACAAGAATCCTGCGGTGAGCGGCAGTGCCACTAAGAACAGACGCTGTGTTGCTGTTGTCACCCACATTCTTATTGTTTGTAGTATTAGTACTTGCAGCACTAGCCCCACGGCCACCACTACTCCTGTACTGTTATGTGTTACCTGTATCTAGGATTACATACGTGCACTTTATTTAGTTCGGATTACCAGCACTGCTCCTCCACACTGTGTGCGGGTCACATACCAGAGGAGATAATTCATACACGTTTTTTTAAGATTTGCGCGGGCTAGCCTGTATATTGGGTGAGCCAACAAAAAAAAAATGCTTGTCTATAAATGAACAAAGTTATCTTGTTAAGATTTACATAGGAAAAATCTGCTGTATTGTGTCGTTAGACCGGCGGGTGTATTTAGTAAAAATAACTGAATTGTGCCACTAATCTGCCCGTGAGTGATTGGCTCTCTCCAAGTCCTCCTATAACTATTGTTGGAAATCCTGAACGCTCTGCACGGTGTCGCCTATAGACCAGCTATGACGCCGGCAGATGGATCACAGATCTGTTTGCATGTCCACCATTACAGCAGCTGAAGGTGTAAAGTAGTGCACAACCTCATGTAGTCCATATGACATCAGCACTGTGAGCTCCACCTGGCACTGGCCATTGTCATCATGTGATGTGTCAGTCCCTGCGCACGTGACATTGTCCGTTCTGTGTTCACTGCTCAAACGCTAATTAGCAGACATATTTGTTATTCGATCACCATTTGTTCAGTTTGGGTAAAACCCACCAGCCACGTACAGACGGTACCTGCAGTAAGTGTCATATCTTTGCACTATAGACACCACCAGCCACGTACAGACGGTACCTGCAGTAAGTGTCATATCTTTGCACTATAGACACCACCAGCCACGTACAGACGGTACCTGCAGTAAGTGTCATATCTTTGCACTATAGACACCACCGGCCACGTACAGACGGTACCTGCAGTAAGTGTCATATCTTTGTACTATAGACACCACCAGCCACGTACAGACGGTACCTGCAGTAAGTGTCATATCTTTGTACTATAGACACCACCGGCCACGTACAGACGGTACCTACAATAAGTGTCATATCCTTGCACTATAGACACCACCGGCCACGTACAGATGGTACCTACAGTAAGTGTCATATCTTTGTACTATAGACACCACCAGCCACGTACAGACGGTACCTGCAGTAAGTGTCATATCTTTGTACTATAGACACCACCGGCCACGTACAGACGGTACCTACAATAAGTGTCATATCTTTGCACTATAGACACCACCGGCCACGTACAGACGGTACCTACAATAAGTGTCATATCTTTGCACTATAGACACCACCGGCCACGTACAGACGGTACCTACAATAAGTGTCATATCTTTGCACTATAGACACCACCGGCCACGTACAGATGGTACCTACAATAAGTGTCATATCTTTGCACTATAGACACCACCGGCCACGTACAGACGGTACCTACAATAAGTGTCATATCTTTGTACTATAGACACCACCGGCCATGTACAGACGGTACCTACAGTAAGTGTCATATCCTTGCACTATAGACACCACCAGCCACGTACAGACGGTACCTGCAGTAAGTGTCATATCCTTGCACTATAGACACCACCGGCCACGTACAGACGGTACCTACAATAAGTGTCATATCTTTGCACTATAGACACCACCGGCCACGTACAGACGGTACCTACAATAAGTGTCATATCTTTGCACTATAGACACCACCGGCCACGTACAGATGGTACCTACAGTAAGTGTCATATCTTTGTACTATAGACACCACCGGCCACGTACAGACGGTACCTACAATAAGTGTCATATCTTTGCACTATAGACACCACCGGCCACGTACAGATGGTACCTACAGTAAGTGTCATATCTTTGTACTATAGACACCACCGGCCACGTACAGACGGTACCTACAATAAGTGTCATATCTTTGCACTATAGACACCACCGGCCACGTACAGACGGTACCTACAATAAGTGTCATATCTTTGCACTATAGACACCACCGGCCACGTACAGACGGTACCTACAATAAGTGTCATATCTTTGCACTATAGACACCACCGGCCACGTACAGACGGTACCTACAATAAGTGTCATATCTTTGTACTATAGACACCACCGGCCATGTACAGACGGTACCTACAGTAAGTGTCATATCCTTGCACTATAGACACCACCAGCCACGTACAGACGGTACCTACAGTAAGTGTCATATCTTTGCACTATAGACACCACCGGCCACGTACAGACGGTACCTGCAGTGTCATATCTTTGCACTATAGACACCACCGGCCACGTACTGCCACTACCTGCGGTGTGATATTCTTGCACTATAGACACCACCAGCCACGTACAGACGGTACCTACAGTAAGTGTCATATCCTTGCACTATAGACACCACCAGCCACGTACAGACGGTACCTACAGTAAGTGTCATATCTTTGCACTATAGACACCACCAGCCACGTACAGACGGTACCTACAATAAGTGTCATATCTTTGCACTATAGACACCACCGGCCACGTACTGCCGCTACCTGCGGTGTGATATTCTTGCACTATAGACACCACCGGCCACGTACAGATGGTACCTACAGTAAGTATCATATCCTTGCACTATAGACACCACCAGCCACGTACTGCCGCTACCTGCGGTGTGATATTCTTGCACTATAGACACCACCAGCCACGTACAGATGGTACCTACAGTAAGTATCATATCCTTGCACTATAGACACCACCAGCCACGTACTGCCGCTACCTGCGGTGTGATATTCTTGCACTATAGACACCACCGGCCACGTACAGATGGTACCTACAGTAAGTGTCATATCTTTGTACTATAGACACCACCGGCCACGTACTGCCGCTACCTGCGGTGTGATATTCTTGCACTATAGACACCACCGGCCACGTACAGATGGTACCTACAGTAAGTGTCATATCCTTGCACTATAGACACCACCGGCCACGTACAGATGGTACCTACAGTAAGTGTCATATCTTTGCACTATAGACACCACCGGCCACGTACAGACGGTACCTGCAGTGTCATATCTTTGCACTATAGACACCACCGGCCACGTACTACCGCTACCTGCGGTGTGATATTCTTGCACTATAGACACCACCAGCCACGTACAGATGGTACCTACAGTAAGTATCATATCCTTGCACTATAGACACCACCAGCCACGTACAGACGGTACCTACAGTAAGTATCATATCCTTGCACTATAGACACCACCAGCCACGTACAGACGGTACCTACAGTAAGTGTCATATCTTTGTACTATAGACACCACCGGCCACGTACTGCCGCTACCTGCGGTGTGATATTCTTGCACTATAGACACCACCGGCCACGTACAGACGGTACTTACAGTAAGTGTCATATCTTTGTACTATAGACACCACCAGCCACGTACAGACGGTACCTACAGTAAGTATCATATCCTTGCACTATAGACACCACCAGCCACGTACAGACGGTACCTACAGTAAGTATCATATCCTTGCACTATAGACACCACCAGCCACGTACAGATGGTACCTACAGTAAGTATCATATCCTTGCACTATAGACACCACCAGCCACGTACAGACGGTACCTGCGGTGTGATATTCTTGTACTATAGACACCACCGGCCACGTACAGACGGTACTTACAATAAGTGTCATATCTTTGCACTATAGACACCACCGGCCACGTACAGACGGTACCTACAATAAGTGTCATATCTTTGCACTATAGACACCACCGGCCACGTACAGATGGTACCTACAGTAAGTGTCATATCTTTGTACTATAGACACCACCGGCCACGTACATACGGTACCTACAATAAGTGTCATATCTTTGCACTATAGACACCACCGGCCACGTACAGACGGTACCTACAATAAGTGTCATATCTTTGCACTATAGACACCACCGGCCACGTACAGATGGTACCTACAGTAAGTGTCATATCTTTGTACTATAGACACCACCGGCCACGTACAGACGGTACCTACAATAAGTGTCATATCTTTGCACTATAGACACCACCAGCCACGTACAGACGGTACCTACAATAAGTGTCATATCTTTGCACTATAGACACCACCGGCCACGTACAGACGGTACCTACAATAAGTGTCATATCTTTGCACTATAGACACCACCGGCCACGTACAGACGGTACCTACAATAAGTGTCATATCTTTGTACTATAGACACCACCGGCCATGTACAGACGGTACCTACAGTAAGTGTCATATCCTTGCACTATAGACACCACCAGCCACGTACAGACGGTACCTACAGTAAGTGTCATATCTTTGCACTATAGACACCACCGGCCACGTACAGACGGTACCTGCAGTGTCATATCTTTGCACTATAGACACCACCGGCCACGTACTGCCACTACCTGCGGTGTGATATTCTTGCACTATAGACACCACCAGCCACGTACAGACGGTACCTACAGTAAGTGTCATATCCTTGCACTATAGACACCACCAGCCACGTACAGACGGTACCTACAGTAAGTGTCATATCTTTGCACTATAGACACCACCAGCCACGTACAGACGGTACCTACAATAAGTGTCATATCTTTGCACTATAGACACCACCGGCCACGTACAGATGGTACCTACAGTAAGTATCATATCCTTGCACTATAGACACCACCAGCCACGTACTGCCGCTACCTGCGGTGTGATATTCTTGCACTATAGACACCACCGGCCACGTACAGATGGTACCTACAGTAAGTGTCATATCTTTGTACTATAGACACCACCGGCCACGTACTGCCGCTACCTGCGGTGTGATATTCTTGCACTATAGACACCACCGGCCACGTACAGATGGTACCTACAGTAAGTGTCATATCCTTGCACTATAGACACCACCGGCCACGTACAGATGGTACCTACAGTAAGTGTCATATCTTTGCACTATAGACACCACCGGCCACGTACAGACGGTACCTGCAGTGTCATATCTTTGCACTATAGACACCACCGGCCACGTACTACCGCTACCTGCGGTGTGATATTCTTGCACTATAGACACCACCAGCCACGTACAGATGGTACCTACAGTAAGTATCATATCCTTGCACTATAGACACCACCAGCCACGTACAGACGGTACCTACAGTAAGTATCATATCCTTGCACTATAGACACCACCAGCCACGTACAGACGGTACCTACAGTAAGTGTCATATCTTTGTACTATAGACACCACCGGCCACGTACTGCCGCTACCTGCGGTGTGATATTCTTGCACTATAGACACCACCGGCCACGTACAGACGGTACTTACAGTAAGTGTCATATCTTTGTACTATAGACACCACCAGCCACGTACAACGGGACCTACAGTAAGTATCATATCCTTGCACTATAGACACCACCAGCCACGTACAGACGGTACCTGCGGTGTGATATTCTTGTACTATAGACACCACCGGCCACGTACAGACGGTACTTACAGTAAGTGTCATATCTTTGTACTATAGACACCACCGCCAAGGAACTGCCGCTACCTGCGGTGTGATATTCTTGCACTATAGACACCACCGGCCACGTACAGACGGTACTTACAGTAAGTGTCATATCTTTGTACTATAGACACCACCAGCCACGTACAGACGGTACCTACAGTAAGTATCATATCCTTGCACTATAGACACCACCAGCCACGTACAGACGGTACCTACAGTAAGTGTCATATCTTTGTACTATAGACACCACCAGCCACGTACAGACGGTACCTACAGTAAGTATCATATCCTTGCACTATAGACACCACCAGCCACGTACAGACGGTACCTACAGTAAGTATCATATCCTTGCACTATAGACACCACCAGCCACGTACAGACGGTACCTACAGTAAGTATCATATCCTTGCACTATAGACACCACCAGCCACGTACAGACGGTACCTACAGTAAGTATCATATCCTTGCACTATAGACACCACCAGCCACGTACAGACGGTACCTACAGTAAGTATCATATCCTTGCACTATAGACACCACCAGCCACGTACAGACGGTACCTACAGTAAGTATCATATCCTTGCACTATAGACACCACCAGCCACGTACAGACGGTACCTACAGTAAGTATCATATCCTTGCACTATAGACACCACCAGCCACGTACAGACGGTACCTGCGGTGTGATATTCTTGTACTATAGACACCACCGCCAAGGAACTGCCGCTACCTGCGGTGTGATATTCTTGCACTACCATCCCACTGCAAACCTCAACACAAATTCTGAGACCTGATGTCTATGTTGTATCTTCTGCGCCTTCCTGGTGTAGCGGACATTGTGGGCTGAATCTATTGTTAGACTTGTTTCTTCCTCATCTAGTAAACATTTAAGGAAATGTGGACAGAGGGGTGAGGGGCGAGACACCAGGAGAGGGGTGAGGGGCGAGACACCAGGAGAGGGGAGAATCAGGCAGAGGGATGAGGGGATTGACCGGAGGGATGAAGGGAAAGACACTGGCATGGGGGTGAAGGGAGAGATGGACAGAGAGAATGGAAGATCATGAATGATAATCGGTTTTCCCTTAGCCCAAACAGCAGCACAACTGGGGTATTCCTGCCCCTATGAGCTGTTAGGACAGGGGGAACTTTTAATTAACTAACAGCTTTAACCCCTATAAGAGGCCGGAAGACCTGCTCCTCCTTGTGTTAGTACAAAGTATACAAAATATACAATAACAAGGATCTGGGAGGGAGCCTTGTGCTGCTGTTTGGGCTAAGGGAAAACAGATTATCTTTCATAATCTTCCATTCCCCCTACGCCCAACCAGCAGCACAACTGGGGATTTAGCAAGTATTGCTTTACCCTAGGGTGGGTGATCCTGGCAGGCTGATGCCAAGACGGAGAGCCCAACGCTGTGGAATCTGCCGTACGCCAATCCAGCCTGTAGTGCCTGGTGAAGGTCAGCTGTGAACTCCAGGAAGCAGCGGCACATATCTGTTCCAAGGGAACGCCTTTCTGCCCAGGACGTTGCCACCGCTCTGGTGGTGTGGGCACAGACAAACTCAGGTATGGGAAGGTCTTGAGCACGCAGGAAGCAGGTGATGGCCTCCTTGATCCATCTTGACAGAGTCACTTTCGATGCTTTGACACCTCTGTTGTGGCCAAACACATTGATCAGCAAATTTTCTGACCTTCGGAAAGAGGCTGTGTGGTCCAGGTAGATCCGCAGTGCTCTGACCAAGTCCAGCTTGTGCATCTTCTCTTCCCACTCAGAAGTGGGGGAGGGAAAGAAGGCCGGTAAGGAGATTAACTGGTTGATGTTCTGAAGTGTAGGTACCTTTGCCAAGAATCCTGGGACAAACCTCAGCTGTACCCTGTCCAGGAAAAAGGTTATAAAGGGTTTGGAGGCCACTAAGGCCTGTAGTTCTCCAATCCTTTTGGCGGAGGTTATTGCCAATAGGAAGGTAACCTTGTACGACAGGTACTTCCAATCCACTTCAGATAAAGGTTCAAAAGGGGAAGCGCAAAGCCCCTGAAGAACCGCTGCCAGGTCCCACCCAGTTGCGCTGGTTCTCCGCACACCAGTTTCAGAATATCCGAGCGATCCTCTGGTAGCTCCGGTTAGTTGACTCTTGAAGGGGCTAGCGTCCTTAGCGCTCCCTGGGACAATCCTCTATCTCCAAATACGGCGCAGTTAACCTCCAGGCAGTGAGGTTGAACCTGTCCAGGTCCTGGCAGAGCTGTCTGTTTAGAGTTACCAGGTTTAGGACTGTTGGAAACCTCCAGTAGGTCCCTCGACTCATAAGGATAAGGTCGGTGAACCATGCCCTTTTTGGCCAGAACGGCATGATCACTATTGCCGAAGTCTGGTCCTGCCTGAGTTTCGCCAATACCTTCGGAATAGGAGGAAAGACGTACGCCAGTCTGAACCTCCATGGTATTGACAGGGCGTCCAACTCCAAAGGGTTGACTTCCCGGTACAGGGAGCAAAACCTTTCTACTTTGGCGTTGTATTGGGTGGCCATCACATCCACCTCAGGGAGACCCCACATCTCGGTAAGATGGTGAAAGATTTCCGGATCCAGAGATCATTCGCCTGACGTCACTAGGCCTCTGCTGAGCTGATCCGCAAGGATGTTCAAGCGACCTCGGATGTGAACTGCCGACAACTGGGACAGATTCTTCTCTGCCCAGGCAAATATTAGGTTGGTCACCTGCAGGAGAGAGGGGGATCTGGTTCCCCCTTGCTTGTTGATGTAATGGACTGCTGTTAAGTTGTCCGTCCTTATCTTCATAGCTTGTCCCTGAAGGTGGGGTGCAAACGGATGAGTGAATTGGATGAGCGCATTTTCTCCAGACGATTCCATGTACCTTGTACCGGGGTCTCCCCTAGATGTGCTCCCCATCCTGTGAGGGAGGCATCTGTAGTCAACAGGATCCAGGAGGTCTGGACCACCAAGCCAGTGATCGACAGGTACTGATAGATAAATGGATAGGCTTCTGAAGTCCTGTGGTTCCAGACTCAAGATCTCGCTTTGTAACGGGGCCACAGGGCCCAAGGAACTGCCTCGATGGTGGCGGACATGAGACCTAGGACTTTCATGGCCGTCCTGATAGTAACCTTCCGGGTAATGGACATGTGATGAGCCACTCGACCAATCTTCTCCTTGCGAGGAGAGGGCAGGGAGATCGTCATACTGAGAGAGTCCAAGATAAATCCCAGGAATTGGATCCGGGTTGATGGAACTACTACTGACTTTTGCCAGTTTGCTAGCCAGCCCAGCTCGTTTAGTAAAGCCACTGTGGTCTCTAGTTGTGTGGCGAGAACCTCCTTTGACCGGGCTTTTAGGAGCCAGTCGTCTACATACAGGACTATGAGGATCCCTTGGAGGCGCAGGGCGGCTGTGACCAGAGCCACTACCTTTGTGAAGGTGTGGGGGGGCCGAGGATATGCCGAATGGGGGAGCCGTAAACTGGAAATGAGACAACTTTCCGTTTAGGTATACAGCAATTCTTAGAAATTTCCTGTAAGCTGGAAAAATAGGTACATGGAGGTATGCGTCCCTTAGGTCCAAGGTGACGAAGTGATCTCGGGGCTGCAAGAAGGGAAGCACCGATCTGATGGTTTCCATACGGAACTGTACCTTGTGGATGAATTGATTCAGGTATCTGAGATCGATGATCATCCGCCATCCGCCTGATGACTTGGGAACTAAGAAGACTGGAGAGTAGACGCCTTGGCCGTGTTCTGTATGAGGAAACGGTTCCAGTGCGGCTTTGTCCACGTACTCCTGGACGGACTTCTCTAGATTAAGTTGTTTGGTGCCCTGAAAAGGCGAGTTGTTATAAATTTCTCTGCAGGATGAGCGATAAAATTTATCCTGTATCCTTCCTGGATCAGCTGCACGACCCAGGGATCCTGAATATGACGGATCCAGGAAGCCATATGGTGGGTGAGTTGGCCGCCTACAGCTGCGGGGGCGTGGGGATGGGAGGTCAGATAGTCAGAAGGATGAGCGCTTCTGCTGGTCATGGGAGGCGCCACGACCTCTCCCTCTGGCCTGGGGGCTAGGGTGTCTCTGGCCTGTAGAACCTCTTCTGGGGAACCCGCGGCCCCGAAAGGAAGGTCTTCTGCTGCTGGAGGGCTGAGGGAGATTCTTCCCCTTGGAATCCGCGAGACCTTCCATGATTCAGTCTAACTCCTTTCCAAATAACCTCCCAGGCTCGAAGGGGAGGGGGCACAGACTAAATTTGGAGGTTTTATCGGCTCTCCATGGCTTCAGCCATAAAGGACGTCTGGCCGCGGTGGAAAGTGCCATTGCCCTAGAAGCCAGCTTTGTCTGGTAAAAGGTAGCCTCTGATAGGTGGTCTACCATCAGATTAATATCTGACATGGCCGATAGAAGGTCATCTCGGTGGACTCTGGTGTCAATGTCCCTAGCCAGGGACGACAGCTCAGCATGAAGGCCCGACACCACCTCGCTGGCGGAGATGCCCACCGAAGCCTGGGCAGAGGAGGCTGCATATATCCGCCTCAGTGAGCCCTTGACGCGGCGGTCCATAGGATCCTGCAAATTCAATCCGTCTTCCGTCGGTACTACCGTGCGCCTGGATAGTTTAGCCACGGCCATATCCACCTTTGGGGGGAACCCCCAGGTTCCCTGCTGAGATTCGGCAATGGGGAACAAGGATCTAAAGCGTTTAATGGAGTTGAACGCTTTTTCCGGCCGTCTCCATTCAGCCTCAATTTTACGGACTAAATCCGAATTTGCCCTGAAGGACCTGGATCTTCGGCTAGATCCTTCACCGCTCTCACGGTCCCTTAACCGAATGGTCTTGAGCAGCCTTGGCATCTTTTCCAGTGGAAATATGGATTTCTCCGCTTCCTCGGATTCCTCCTCTGAATCATCCACCTCCCCAATATGGAGATCCTCCAAAGGGGGGAGAGAGAGGTCACTGGGCTTCATCTCGAGGTCTTTTTGCCAAGTGGGAAATGGTATCTTTAACTTCTCTCATAGACTGATGAACGAAGTCTTCTACCCAGCCGACCACATCACTCAGGGGGGGATCCTCTGATGGGGGGCCTCTGCATCCACGGCAATGTCTGTACTCATAGCCGTCGGGTAAGGGGATCCTGCATTTACCGCAAGATAAATGCTTCCTCTTGGAAGTCGTCTTACCCCGGGAAGGGAGCACGGAGGAGGAGGAGGAGGAGGACATGCTAAGGAGAAAGAAAACACAAGTTTTTCACGTCCCAATAGGAAAACGGATTTCCTCGCACCCCCTCCCACCCCCTGTAAACAATACGGTTACACCACCACAATACGCTTGAGGGGACAAACCGACCGCTTGAGCACCCAGAGAGTACGCAAGCAAGGAACTGGTGATGGGGGGGGGGGGAAGGTTTAAATAGGCCGGGTAAAATAAGAGGGGTGAGGCTTAGACGAAGAGATGAAGAGACGCCCCCTCACCGAAGAGACCCCAAACTTAGGTCTAATAGCCCCTCTTGCGGTCAGGACGATGCTTGGGGAGACAGGAATCCTCCCCCCTCTACTGTTAGAAAAGGAGGGGGGAGGAAAAACCGCTAAAACCGCGGTTTGTGGTGATCGTCGGCCGGGCTGACACTGCGCATGCGCGGCAAACCCGGAAGCGGAAGTCCATCGCCCGGGAACACTGCCGTGCAAACACAGTTCCTCTCCGCCGCCAGAGAAGAATAGATCCTCCTCGCCTCCCAACCCGAAGCAGCGCCGGCACAGAGGAGGGATGTGAACACCCCGGACAGGAGGAGAAAGGGGAGTAAAAGAAATTGCAAAGCGGAGGGAGAGGTGCCCCCTATAAGAGGTTGAAACACCTCTCCCCCCTCCACCTGTCCTGTCCGCACAGGACAGAAAAAACACAGGGGGGAGGAGCAGGTCTTCCAGCCTCTTATAGGGGGTTAAAGCTGAGGTAATTAAAAGTTCCACCTGTCCTAACAGCTCATAGGGGCAGAAATACCCCAGTTGTGCTGCTGGTTGGGCGTAGGGGGAATGTGTTTGTACATTGGGATTGTTTGTCGGTTTCTTCAATTTTTTCTTGCATTAATTTCATAATTTGTTTCTTTCTTAATAATTTCTTCAGGAGGAAGAAGATGAGGAAGAGGAGGAGGAGGATGAGACAGACAGACATGACGCTCATAAGGGAAGTTCACCCAGATGCCACCCTCCTTACTCTGCACTCTTCTGGACCCCGTCCCCAAACATCCTTCACCAACAGCTAAGATCATGATGATCGGTGAGACAGGTGGCCAGGACTAAAGATGGCTGGAATGGAGACTTGGGAGTCCTGCCTAAGGGTGCCTTCACACCATGTAACGTGCCGCGTGATCTGCCACGTATACGGCGTGTGAGAGTTTGCGTGCTGTAAAAGCTCCCATTAATTTCAAAATGAAATTTCAATTGAAATCAATGGGAGCTTTTACGGCGCGCAAGCTCTCACACGCCGTATACATGCCAGATCACGCGGCACGTTACATGGTGTGAAGGCACCCTTAGTATTATGGGGGTCCATGGACTCTGTACAGGTAGAATGGAGACCTGGGTGTCCTGCCTTAGTATTATGGGGGTTCATGGACTCTGTACAGGTAGAATGGAGACCTGGGTGTCCTTAGTATTATGGGGGTCCATGGACTCTGTACAGGTAGAATGGAGACCTGGGTGCCCTGCCTTAGTATTATGGGGGTCCATGGACTCTGTACAAGTAGAATGGAGACCTGGGTGTCCTGCCTTAGTAATATGAGGGTCCATGGACTCTGTACAGGTAGAATGGAGACCTGGGTGCCCTGCCTTAGTATTATGGGGGTCCATGGACTCTGTACATGTAGAATAGAGACCTGGGTGTCCTGCCTTAGTATTATGGGGGTCCATGGACTCTGTACAGGTAGAATGGAGACCTGGGTGCCCTGTCTTACTATTATGGGGGTCCATGGACTCTGTACAGGTAGAATGGAGACCTGGGTGCCCTGCCTTAGTATTATGGGGGTCCATGGACTCTGTACAGGTAGAATGGAGACCTGGGTGTCCTGCCTTAGTATTATGGGGGTCCATGGACTCTGTACAGGTAGAATGGAGACCTGGGTGTCCTGCCTTAGAATTATGGGGGGTCCATGGACTCTACAGGTAGAATGGAGACCTGGGTGTCCTGCCTTAGTATTATGGGGGTCCATGGACTCTGTACAGGTAGAATGGAGACCTGGGTGCCCTGCCTTAGAATTATGGGGGGTCCATGGACTCTACAGGTAGAATGGAGACCTGGGTGCCCTGCCTTAGTATTATGGGGGTCCATGGACTCTGTACAGGTAGAATGGAGACCTGGGTGATCTGCCTTAGTATTATGGGGGTCCATGGACTCTGTACAGGTAGAATGGAGACCTGGGTGTCCTGCCTTAGAATTATGGGGGGTCCATGGACTCTACAGGTAGAATGGAGACCTGGGTGTCCTGCCTTAGTATTATGGGGGTCCATGGACTCTGTACAGGTAGAATGGAGACCTGGGTGCCCTGCCTTAGAATTATGGGGGGTCCATGGACTCTACAGGTAGAATGGAGACCTGGGTGCCCTGCCTTAGTATTATGGGGGTCCATGGACTCTGTACAGGTAGAATGGAGACCTGGGTGATCTGCCTTAGTGTCACGGGATGGTTAGAGTCTATACTATAGGCAATGTGTAATATATATTTCATGTGGAATGTATTCTCTAACCTGTTATATACATCAGTGTGTAGTTGGCTGATTGGGGTCTAGTGTGTTAGCACATTGTATGCAAATACCTCTAACTAGTGAGGACCAGTGAGGACAATGGGTGGAGATAATCTGATCAGTGTCTCCAAGAAGATGTTGGATGGTGCATTGTCCATAGTAGACAGGGAGTCTGCTCTCCTTGGCATAGGTGAGGGGGGAAGGATCTGTGGCTCAGCCCTTCCCACCCCCAGGTATAGGTGTAACAGTTTAGTATATAGTATATAGCTAGCAGTTAGTATGTGTTAGCCGGCCTGTGCACAGCTCTGCAGAGAGCCAGAATTTAGTTACAGGACCAAGGAACCAAAGCTATCATTGGATTGTGACTTCTGTGGACTTATTGTTATTACGGTTGATGTGACCGCCGCCGGCTACTAACTTTGTGGATTACAATAAATTGCTGTTGTCTCCCGACCTCTTGCGTCCCTGTTGATTCAAAAGACCATCCGGAGGAAGACGTATACCTTTGCTCCGTGACAACTGGTTGGCAGCGGTGGGATCAACAGCGGATAGCGAGATGGACTACAGCAGCCCAGCGATTAATGGAGCCACAACCTCAGAATACAGGAACTGGACTATGGCAAGTCTACAAGTAAGGGCCCGGGAACTAAACCTGAGTTATCAGGGAAGAACGAAAGAGCAACTGATCGAGGCACTGGAGGAGATGACCCTGCAAAGCGACCATGAGGAGGGCTGCCCCCAGGAGACAGTAGAGATACAGGAGTGGCAGGTACAGACCCAAAAGAGCAGATGGGTTGTTTTGTATGAGGAGGAATTGGCAGTGCTGGGGCTAGGAGCAACTGCAGAGCAAAGGAGTAGAGCATTACAGAGGGCTCAGGAAACGGAGAAGGAGGAACAGAGAATGGCGCATGAAAAGGAAAGAATGGCGCATGAAATGCGAATGGCTGAGATAACTATGAGGAATTATAATCAAACGTCGACCCCCAGCCCAACAGTGAGAGAACCACCATATGTCTCCCATAAACACTTCAAGACCTTTGAGGAAGCGGCTGGGGATGTTGATGGATATTTTCAGGACTTCGAACACCAGTGCCGCCTGATGGAAGTCCCAGAGAAGGATTGGGTCCGGTATCTGGTGGGACACCTACGAGATGGGGCTGCGGAAGCTCTCAGAGCCATGGACCCTAGTGATCAGCGGGACTATGAGGCCATTAAAAGAGCGGTGCAGAAGTATTATGCAGTCACTCCAGAGACCTACCGAGTTCAGTTCCGCTCTTTGTCTTACAATGGGGGAAGCTCCTTCCACATGTTCGCCCACAAGTTGAAGCAAGCATGCAAGCGCTGGCTAGAAGGAGAGGAGGCTGTCACAGTCGATAAGATCCTCCAAGTCATACTTAAGGAACAGTTCTTTTCCCAGTGCCCCGCTGAGATCCGTGAGTGGGTGCTGGAACGGAACCCAGCCACAGTGGAGCAAGCTGCTTCCCTTGCAGATGAGGGCCTGACCATCAAGCCGCAGTGGAAGAGGTTGTTTGCAGAGGAGCGGAAAACTACCACAGTCCGCCAGACACCCTTCATCCAGCCACCCACCTTTCGTGCCCGGCCTCAGGATTACAATTCCCCCTCTACCCCTGCCCCAGCCCATCGGCCTCCAGCTATGAACAACCCTGTCCCTAGACAACGACCTACTGGAAGAATGCTAGAGCGCAGATGTTTTGGGTGCGGGCGGCCTGGACATTTGCAAGCTAGTTGCCCTGTTAACATGGGGGCACGGGCCACCGTGGCATCCCGGCCTATTCACTACCTGGGAACCACTCCTAGGACAGAAAGTTTGGCCCCATTTCCAGATGACTCCATGAATGACACATCTGTTCCACCTCCAGGGGTCTATGGGATTCAGCCCTCCGCCACACATCCCGCAAACCTTCAGAGGAAGCACTTGCAGGAGGTCCTACTGGATGGCCGAACAGTTGTTGGATTCCGGGACTCGGGAGCTTTCCTAACGGTAGCGGACCCCCGAGTTGTGCGACCCGAGGCCCTAGAGGAGGGTCCTGGCATTTCTATCAAGTTGGCAGGGGGTACTCAAAGACGTATTCCTAAAGCTACCGTGGAACTCGACTATGGTTATGGACCAAAACGATGCACAATTGGTGTGATGAGCGGGCTGCCGGCCGATGTTCTGTTAGGCAACGATGTTGGAAATCTACAGTGCCACTTTGTGGGAGCAGTGACCCGAAGCCAAGCTCAGAGAGACGCCAACATGGATCGACCGGATTTTCTGACAGATGCCAGCCCTTCAACCCAACAACTTTACCATTCAGTACCGCCGAGGGAACCAACACCAGAACGCGGATGGGTTATCCCGGCAGGAGGACATATGAGCTATAGAGACTGATGTGCATTCCCCAATTTACCTGTGTAGGCCAATTGTGTCATGCACATGTTTTGAGAGGGGGAGGGGTTGTCACGGGATGGTTAGAGTCTATACTATAGGCAATGTGTAATATATATTTCATGTGGAATGTATTCTCTAACCTGTTATATACATCAGTGTGTAGTTGGCTGATTGGGGTCTAGTGTGTTAGCACATTGTATGCAAATACCTCTAACTAGTGAGGACAATGGGTGGAGATAATCTGATCAGTGTCTCCAAGAAGATGTTGGATGGTGCATTGTCCATAGTAGACAGGGAGTCTGCTCTCCTTGGCATAGGTGAGGGGGGAAGGATCTGTGGCTCAGCCCTTCCCACCCCCAGGTATAGGTGTAACAGTTTAGTATATAGTATATAGCTAGCAGTTAGTATGTGTTAGCCGGCCTGTGCACAGCTCTGCAGAGAGCCAGAATTTAGTTACAGGACCAAGGAACCAAAGCTATCATTGGATTGTGACTTCTGTGGACTTATTGTTATTACGGTTGATGTGACCGCCGCCGGCTACTAACTTTGTGGATTACAATAAATTGCTGTTGTCTCCCGACCTCTTGCGTCCCTGTTGATTCAAAAGACCATCCGGAGGAAGACGTATACCTTTGCTCCGTGACACTTAGTATTATGGGGGTCCATGGACTCTGTACAGGTAGAATGGAGACCTGGGTGCCCTGCCTTAGTAATATGAGGGTCCATGGACTCTGTACAGGTAGAATGGAGACCTGGGTGCCCTGCCTTAGTATTATGGGGGTCCATGGACTCTGTACAGGTAGAATGGAGACCTGGGTGTCCTGCCTTAGTAATATGGGGGTCCATGGACTCTGTACAGGTAGAATGGAGACCTGGGTGCCCTGCCTTAGTATTATAGGGGTCCATGGACTCTGTACAGGTAGAATGGAGACCTGGGTGTCCTGCCTTAGTATTATGGGGGTCCATGGACTCTGTACAGGTAGAATGGAGACCTGGGTGTCCTGCCTTAGTATTATGGGGGTCCATGGACTCTACAGGTAGAATGGAGACCTGGGTGTCCTGCCTTAGTATTATAGGGGTCCATGGACTCTGTACAAGTAGAATGGAGGCCTGGGTGTCCTGCCTTAGTATTATGGGGGTCCATGGACTCTACAGGTAGAATGGAGACCTGGGTGTCCTGCTTAGTATTATGGGGGTCCATGGACTCTACAGGTAGAATGGAGACCTGGGTGTCCTGCCTTAGTATTATGGGGGTCCATGGACTCTACAGGTAGAATGGAGACCTGGGTGTCCTGCCTTAGTATTATGGGGGTCCATGGACTCTGTACAGGTAGAATGGAGACCTGGGTGCCCTGCCTTAGTATTATGGGGGTCCATGGACTCTGTACAGGTAGAATGGAGACCTGGGTGTCCTGCCTTAGTATTATGGGGGTTCATGGACTCTGTACAGGTAGAATGGAGACCTGGGTGTCCTTAGTATTATGGGGGTCCATGGACTCTGTACAGGTAGAATGGAGACCTGGGTGCCCTGCCTTAGTATTATGGGGGTCCATGGACTCTGTACAAGTAGAATGGAGACCTGGGTGTCCTGCCTTAGTAATATGAGGGTCCATGGACTCTGTACAGGTAGAATGGAGACCTGGGTGCCCTGCCTTAGTATTATGGGGGTCCATGGACTCTGTACATGTAGAATAGAGACCTGGGTGCCCTGCCTTAGTATTATGGGGGTCCATGGACTCTGTACAGGTAGAATGGAGACCTGGGTGTCCTGCCTTAGTATTATGGGGGTCCATGGACTCTGTACAGGTAGAATGGAGACCTGGGTGTCCTGCCTTAGAATTATGGGGGGTCCATGGACTCTACAGGTAGAATGGAGACCTGGGTGTCCTGCCTTAGTATTATGGGGGTCCATGGACTCTGTACAGGTAGAATGGAGACCTGGGTGCCCTGCCTTAGAATTATGGGGGGTCCATGGACTCTACAGGTAGAATGGAGACCTGGGTGCCCTGCCTTAGTATTATGGGGGTCCATGGACTCTGTACAGGTAGAATGGAGACCTGGGTGATCTGCCTTAGTATTATGGGGGTCCATGGACTCTGTACAGGTAGAATGGAGACCTGGGTGCCCTGCCTTAGTAATATGAGGGTCCATGGACTCTGTACAGGTAGAATGGAGACCTGGGTGCCCTGCCTTAGTATTATGGGGGTCCATGGACTCTGTACAGGTAGAATGGAGACCTGGGTGTCCTGCCTTAGTATTATGGGGGTCCATGGACTCTGTACAGGTAGAATGGAGACCTGGGTGTCCTGCCTTAGTATTATGGGGGTCCATGGACTCTGTACAGGTAGAATGGAGACCTGGGTGTCCTGCCTTAGTATTATGGGGGTCCATGGACTCTACAGGTAGAATGGAGACCTGGGTGTCCTGCCTTAGTATTATGGGGGTCCATGGACTCTGTTCATGTAGAATGGAGACCTGGGTGCCCTGCCTTAGTATTATGGGGGTCCATGGACTCTGTACATGTAGAATAGAGACCTGGGTGTCCTGCCTTAGTATTATGGGGGTCCATGGACTCTGTACAGGTAGAATGGAGACCTGGGTGCCCTGTCTTACTATTATGGGGGTCCATGGACTCTGTACAGGTAGAATGGAGACCTGGGTGCCCTGCCTTAGTATTATGGGGGTCCATGGACTCTGTACAGGTAGAATGGAGACCTGGGTGTCCTGCCTTAGTATTATGGGGGTCCATGGACTCTGTACAGGTAGAATGGAGACCTGGGTGTCCTGCCTTAGAATTATGGGGGGTCCATGGACTCTACAGGTAGAATGGAGACCTGGGTGTCCTGCCTTAGTATTATGGGGGTCCATGGACTCTGTACAGGTAGAATGGAGACCTGGGTGCCCTGCCTTAGAATTATGGGGGGTCCATGGACTCTACAGGTAGAATGGAGACCTGGGTGCCCTGCCTTAGTATTATGGGGGTCCATGGACTCTGTACAGGTAGAATGGAGACCTGGGTGATCTGCCTTAGTATTATGGGGGTCCATGGACTCTGTACAGGTAGAATGGAGACCTGGGTGCCCTGCCTTAGTAATATGAGGGTCCATGGACTCTGTACAGGTAGAATGGAGACCTGGGTGCCCTGCCTTAGTATTATGGGGGTCCATGGACTCTGTACAGGTAGAATGGAGACCTGGGTGTCCTGCCTTAGTAATATGGGGGTCCATGGACTCTGTACAGGTAGAATGGAGACCTGGGTGCCCTGCCTTAGTATTATAGGGGTCCATGGACTCTGTACAGGTAGAATGGAGACCTGGGTGTCCTGCCTTAGTATTATGGGGGTCCATGGACTCTGTACAGGTAGAATGGAGACCTGGGTGTCCTGCCTTAGTATTATGGGGGTCCATGGACTCTACAGGTAGAATGGAGACCTGGGTGTCCTGCCTTAGTATTATAGGGGTCCATGGACTCTGTACAAGTAGAATGGAGGCCTGGGTGTCCTGCCTTAGTATTATGGGGGTCCATGGACTCTACAGGTAGAATGGAGACCTGGGTGTCCTGCTTAGTATTATGGGGGTCCATGGACTCTACAGGTAGAATGGAGACCTGGGTGTCCTGCCTTAGTATTATGGGGGTCCATGGACTCTACAGGTAGAATGGAGACCTGGGTGTCCTGCCTTAGTATTATGGGGGTCCATGGACTCTGTACAGGTAGAATGGAGACCTGGGTGCCCTGCCTTAGTATTATGGGGGTCCATGGACTCTGTACAGGTAGAATGGAGACCTGGGTGTCCTGCCTTAGTATTATGGGGGTTCATGGACTCTGTACAGGTAGAATGGAGACCTGGGTGTCCTTAGTATTATGGGGGTCCATGGACTCTGTACAGGTAGAATGGAGACCTGGGTGCCCTGCCTTAGTAATATGAGGGTCCATGGACTCTGTACAGGTAGAATGGAGACCTGGGTGCCCTGCCTTAGTATTATGGGGGTCCATGGACTCTGTACATGTAGAATAGAGACCTGGGTGTCCTGCCTTAGTATTATGGGGGTCCATGGACTCTGTACAGGTAGAATGGAGACCTGGGTGTCCTGCCTTAGAATTATGGGGGGTCCATGGACTCTACAGGTAGAATGGAGACCTGGGTGTCCTGCCTTAGTATTATGGGGGTCCATGGACTCTGTACAGGTAGAATGGAGACCTGGGTGCCCTGCCTTAGAATTATGGGGGGTCCATGGACTCTACAGGTAGAATGGAGACCTGGGTGCCCTGCCTTAGTATTATGGGGGTCCATGGACTCTGTACAGGTAGAATGGAGACCTGGGTGATCTGCCTTAGTATTATGGGGGTCCATGGACTCTGTACAGGTAGAATGGAGACCTGGGTGCCCTGCCTTAGTAATATGAGGGTCCATGGACTCTGTACAGGTAGAATGGAGACCTGGGTGCCCTGCCTTAGTATTATGGGGGTCCATGGACTCTGTACAGGTAGAATGGAGACCTGGGTGTCCTGCCTTAGTAATATGGGGGTCCATGGACTCTGTACAGGTAGAATGGAGACCTGGGTGCCCTGCCTTAGTATTATAGGGGTCCATGGACTCTGTACAGGTAGAATGGAGACCTGGGTGTCCTGCCTTAGTATTATGGGGGTCCATGGACTCTGTACAGGTAGAATGGAGACCTGGGTGTCCTGCCTTAGTATTATGGGGGTCCATGGACTCTGTACAGGTGGAATGGAGACCTGGGTGTCCTGCCTTAGTATTATGGGGGTCCATGGACTCTACAAGTAGAATGGAGGCCTGGGTGTCCTGCCTTAGTATTATGGGGGTCCATGGACTCTACAGGTAGAATGGAGACCTGGGTGTCCTGCTTAGTATTATGGGGGTCCATGGACTCTACAGGTAGAATGGAGACCTGGGTGTCCTGCCTTAGTATTATGGGGGTCCATGGACTCTACAGGTAGAATGGAGACCTGGGTGTCCTGCCTTAGTATTATGGGGGTCCATGGACTCTGTACAGGTAGAATGGAGACCTGGGTGCCCTGCCTTAGTATTATGGGGGTCCATGGACTCTGTACAGGTAGAATGGAGACCTGGGTGTCCTGCCTTAGTATTATGGGGGTCCATGGACTCTACAGGTAGAATGGAGACCTGGGTGCCCTGCCTTAGTATTATGGGGGTCCATGGACTCTGTACAGGTAGAATGGAGATCTGGGTGTCCTGCCTTAGTATTATGGGGGTCCATGGACTCTGTACAAGTAGAATGGAGACCTGGGTGTCCTGCCTTAGTAATATGAGGGTCCATGGACTCTGTACAGGTAGAATGGAGACCTGGGTGCCCTGCCTTAGTATTATGGGGGTCCATGGACTCTGTACAGGTAGAATGGAGACCTGGGTGTCCTGCCTTAGTATTATGGGGGTCCATGGACTCTGTACAGGTAGAATGGAGACCTGGGTGTCCTGCCTTAGAATTATGGGGGGTCCATGGACTCTACAGGTAGAATGGAGACCTGGGTGCCCTGCCTTAGTATTATGGGGGTCCATGGACTCTGTACAGGTAGAATGGAGACCTGGGTGCCCTGCCTTAGAATTATGGGGGGTCCATGGACTCTACAGGTAGAATGGAGACCTGGGTGCCCTGCCTTAGTATTATGGGGGTCCATGGACTCTGTACAGGTAGAATGGAGACCTGGGTGATCTGCCTTAGTATTATGGGGGTCCATGGACTCTGTACAGGTAGAATGGAGACCTGGGTGCCCTGCCTTAGAATTATGGGGGGTCCATGGACTCTACAGGTAGAATGGAGACCTGGGTGCCCTGCCTTAGTATTATGGGGGTCCATGGACTCTGTACAGGTAGAATGGAGACCTGGGTGTCCTGCCTTAGTATTATGGGGGTCCATGGACTCTGTACAGGTAGAATGGAGACCTGGGTGCCCTGCCTTAGAATTATGGGGGGTCCATGGACTCTACAGGTAGAATGGAGACCTGGGTGCCCTGCCTTAGTATTATGGGGGTCCATGGACTCTGTACAGGTAGAATGGAGACCTGGGTGATCTGCCTTAGTATTATGGGGGTCCATGGACTCTGTACAGGTAGAATGGAGACCTGGGTGCCCTGCCTTAGTATTATGGGGGTCCATGGACTCTGTACAGGTAGAATGGAGACCTGGGTGATCTGCCTTAGTATTATGGGGGTCCATGGACTCTGTACAGGTAGAATGGAGACCTGGGTGCCCTGCCTTAGTATTATGGGGGTCCATGGACTCTGTACAGGTAGAATGGAGACCTGGGTGTCCTGCCTTAGTAATATGGGGGTCCATGGACTCTGTACAGGTAGAATGGAGACCTGGGTGCCCTGCCTTAGTATTATAGGGGTCCATGGACTCTGTACAGGTAGAATGGAGACCTGGGTGTCCTGCCTTAGTATTATGGGGGTCCATGGACTCTGTACAGGTAGAATGGAGACCTGGGTGTCCTGCCTTAGTATTATGGGGGTCCATGGACTCTACAGGTAGAATGGAGACCTGGGTGTCCTGCCTTAGTATTATAGGGGTCCATGGACTCTGTACAAGTAGAATGGAGGCCTGGGTGTCCTGCCTTAGTATTATGGGGGTCCATGGACTCTACAGGTAGAATGGAGACCTGGGTGTCCTGCTTAGTATTATGGGGGTCCATGGACTCTGTACAGGTAGAATGGAGACCTGGGTGCCCTGCCTTAGTATTATGGGGGTCCATGGACTCTGTACATGTAGAATAGAGACCTGGGTGTCCTGCCTTAGTATTATGGGGGTCCATGGACTCTGTACAGGTAGAATGGAGACCTGGGTGCCCTGCCTTAGTAATATGAGGGTCCATGGACTCTGTACAGGTAGAATGGAGACCTGGGTGCCCTGCCTTAGTATTATGGGGGTCCATGGACTCTGTACATGTAGAATAGAGACCTGGGTGTCCTGCCTTAGTATTATGGGGGTCCATGGACTCTGTACAGGTAGAATGGAGACCTGGGTGTCCTGCCTTAGAATTATGGGGGGTCCATGGACTCTACAGGTAGAATGGAGACCTGGGTGTCCTGCCTTAGTATTATGGGGGTCCATGGACTCTGTACAGGTAGAATGGAGACCTGGGTGCCCTGCCTTAGAATTATGGGGGGTCCATGGACTCTACAGGTAGAATGGAGACCTGGGTGCCCTGCCTTAGTATTATGGGGGTCCATGGACTCTGTACAGGTAGAATGGAGACCTGGGTGATCTGCCTTAGTATTATGGGGGTCCATGGACTCTGTACAGGTAGAATGGAGACCTGGGTGCCCTGCCTTAGTAATATGAGGGTCCATGGACTCTGTACAGGTAGAATGGAGACCTGGGTGCCCTGCCTTAGTATTATGGGGGTCCATGGACTCTGTACAGGTAGAATGGAGACCTGGGTGTCCTGCCTTAGTAATATGGGGGTCCATGGACTCTGTACAGGTAGAATGGAGACCTGGGTGCCCTGCCTTAGTATTATAGGGGTCCATGGACTCTGTACAGGTAGAATGGAGACCTGGGTGTCCTGCCTTAGTATTATGGGGGTCCATGGACTCTGTACAGGTAGAATGGAGACCTGGGTGTCCTGCCTTAGTATTATGGGGGTCCATGGACTCTGTACAGGTGGAATGGAGACCTGGGTGTCCTGCCTTAGTATTATGGGGGTCCATGGACTCTACAAGTAGAATGGAGGCCTGGGTGTCCTGCCTTAGTATTATGGGGGTCCATGGACTCTACAGGTAGAATGGAGACCTGGGTGTCCTGCTTAGTATTATGGGGGTCCATGGACTCTACAGGTAGAATGGAGACCTGGGTGTCCTGCCTTAGTATTATGGGGGTCCATGGACTCTACAGGTAGAATGGAGACCTGGGTGTCCTGCCTTAGTATTATGGGGGTCCATGGACTCTGTACAGGTAGAATGGAGACCTGGGTGCCCTGCCTTAGTATTATGGGGGTCCATGGACTCTGTACAGGTAGAATGGAGACCTGGGTGTCCTGCCTTAGTATTATGGGGGTCCATGGACTCTACAGGTAGAATGGAGACCTGGGTGCCCTGCCTTAGTATTATGGGGGTCCATGGACTCTGTACAGGTAGAATGGAGATCTGGGTGTCCTGCCTTAGTATTATGGGGGTCCATGGACTCTGTACAAGTAGAATGGAGACCTGGGTGTCCTGCCTTAGTAATATGAGGGTCCATGGACTCTGTACAGGTAGAATGGAGACCTGGGTGCCCTGCCTTAGTATTATGGGGGTCCATGGACTCTGTACAGGTAGAATGGAGACCTGGGTGTCCTGCCTTAGTATTATGGGGGTCCATGGACTCTGTACAGGTAGAATGGAGACCTGGGTGATCTGCCTTAGTATTATGGGGGTCCATGGACTCTGTACAGGTAGAATGGAGACCTGGGTGCCCTGCCTTAGTATTATGGGGGTCCATGGACTCTGTACAGGTAGAATGGAGACCTGGGTGTCCTGCCTTAGTAATATGGGGGTCCATGGACTCTGTACAGGTAGAATGGAGACCTGGGTGCCCTGCCTTAGTATTATAGGGGTCCATGGACTCTGTACAGGTAGAATGGAGACCTGGGTGTCCTGCCTTAGTATTATGGGGGTCCATGGACTCTGTACAGGTAGAATGGAGACCTGGGTGTCCTGCCTTAGTATTATGGGGGTCCATGGACTCTACAGGTAGAATGGAGACCTGGGTGTCCTGCCTTAGTATTATAGGGGTCCATGGACTCTGTACAAGTAGAATGGAGGCCTGGGTGTCCTGCCTTAGTATTATGGGGGTCCATGGACTCTACAGGTAGAATGGAGACCTGGGTGTCCTGCTTAGTATTATGGGGGTCCATGGACTCTACAGGTAGAATGGAGACCTGGGTGTCCTGCCTTAGTATTATGGGGGTCCATGGACTCTACAGGTAGAATGGAGACCTGGGTGTCCTGCCTTAGTATTATGGGGGTCCATGGACTCTGTACAGGTAGAATGGAGACCTGGGTGCCCTGCCTTAGTATTATGGGGGTCCATGGACTCTGTACAGGTAGAATGGAGACCTGGGTGTCCTGCCTTAGTATTATGGGGGTCCATGGACTCTACAGGTAGAATGGAGACCTGGGTGCCCTGCCTTAGTATTATGGGGGTCCATGGACTCTGTACAGGTAGAATGGAGACCTGGGTGTCCTGCCTTAGTATTATAGGGGTCCATGGACTCTGTACAAGTAGAATGGAGACCTGGGTGCCCTGCCTTAGTATTATGGGGGTCCATGGACTCTGTACAGATAGAATGGAGACCTGGGTGTTCTGCCTTAGTATTATGGGGGTCCATGGACTCTGTACAGGTAGAATGGAGACCTGGGTGTCCTGCTTAGTATTATTGGGGTCCATGGACTCTGTACATGTAGAATAGAGACCTGGGTGTCCTGCCTTAGTATTATTGGGGTCCATGGACTCTGTACATGTAGAATAGAGACCTGGGTGTCCTGCCTTAGTATTATGGGGGTTCAAGGACTCTCCAGAATCTGCAGAAATAGAGCGTAGTACCAGAAGTTCTGGCCTTATTATCATGTTGCCTTTGGTTTGTTCCTGTTGGTGTCCATCAGTCGAGCAAACATGACAACTACCAACGAGCTGAGCACATGTATATACCATCGGAGGTCCACCAGCTGTATATGGCTGCACACATCTACCAGGAGAGGTCTCCAGAGAAGACACACATCCACACAGCTGGACACTCTACCCTTACAAGCTGGACACTCCACATTCTGCTGCTCCTGGGACAATGAAGAGGTGCGGGGTCACCCCAATACAATGTGGAACATCCTGGGCCCGGCCAGGGTTACCATCTAGTGAGGAGGAGAGCGAGATAAACTAGAAGCTTATGTTTAATAACTAAGAACTAAGTCAGCAATGGGTTAACTACTAATAAAAGGGAACTCTTCAGGCAGGCAGAGCGATCTGCAGGCAGGACCCCAGGGCAGACACATCCGAGAGAGGGGCAGAGACCTCGGCCACGCTGTATCCTGACGACACATGGAATGTCTGGAGTTGACTCGCAGCCGATGCAAGAACCTCTGAAATATTAAAAAAAAAAAAGTCAGGAGACTGGTGGAGACGAAAGACCCTCAGGCCAATGACCAAGAAGGACACAGAACTTCACACAGTTTCAAGAATGGTCAATTGTTTTCATATCACAACCCAACCTATAACATGTCAAGGATGAGAAATACCAGAAACATTGGTTAGAATGTTAGGTGGAGTGGTGGGCTCACGCCAAGGGAGAAGACCAACGGGCCACAAGTGTTGGGTTATAACTCACCTACAAGTTTTGGGAGATTTGTCTCGCCCGTCCACACCAGTAGGGTCCCTTTCAATGACACTGAACTTCTGAAAGGAGAGGATCCAATCTGAATCAGGCAGGGGGTGTCACCGCTCAGACCCCCCAGTAAGCTCAGTCCTCCTCCTGACACTTCCAGCCTTGACTCTGCAGAGTCCGAGGAATATCGAGAAGTTACCTGAAGAACCGAGGAGAGTAAAAACCATGATCAAGGACTGACCACTCATAGACCTTTGGATCTAATGACACCAACAGTTGGAAAAACAGAAGCTCAAGAAGAGTTTGGAGGATATTTTGGGGAGTTGAAGAGACTTCACCCCAAACGTGGGTCTAGATCCACCACTAGAGGTTACTATGATGGGGAACCGAGAGTGAGATCAATCACCTGGATTCCAACTTCCTGGGCGAAGAAGCAGGCGTTGACCAGGTTGACTTTCTTGTCTGCATTTTGGAGAAGACCAATGGCAACAGCTGAGCAGAGGAAGGAGCCATAATTCTTAAGAGCGCCCCCTAGTGGTAGAAGAACACATCTGGTGAGATGGAGACAAAGAAAAAGTTGGGTAAACTGATTTTCCAGACTGTAGAATTCAAGAGGTGAAAGGATCTGAACATCTAATCCTTGGTGTTTGGTTTAGAGAAGAACTGGTGTCCAAAGACTTCACGAGCTCCAGGGTATGGAGGCCTCTCACCTGTAGTGGTCACTTGGATCTCTCCATTGACTTGAGGCAGAAGAGAATGAAGAAGACGACCCAGAGCTTCACCCAACTTTATCCAAGGTTTAGTCTCTGAAGAGAAAGCCTTGGTGAGAGCCGGAGCATTGACCTGAAGGGTAAATAGACTTACATTATGGCTTGTCTTAAGTGTCTCCTCCTTCCTACAGTCCCCAGATATAGAACATGAGCCAAGCAATGGGGGAGGGGTACAAAGTGGTTAACCCCTTGCACCCCAGTCAATAAGTCATGTGATGTCCCAAGGGTGAAGACAAAGAATACAAATGTAGAAGATACTCGGCCAGAGAGGTCCTTGGGGGTCGGTTCTATAGTGTAATGGCCGGTCTGTCCTCGGGGGTCGGTTCTATAGTGTAATGGCCGGTCTGTCCTCGGGGGTCGGTTCTATAGTGTAATGGCCGGTTTGTCCTCGGGGGTCAGTTCTATAGTGTAATGGCCGGTCTGTCCTCGGGGGTCAGTTCTATAGTGTAATGGCCGGTCTGTCCTCGGGGTCAGTTCTATAGTGTAATGGCCGGTCTGTCCTCGGGGGTCAGTTCTATAGTGTAATGGCCGGTCTGTCCTCGGGGTCAGTTCTATAGTGTAATGGCCGGTCTGTCCTCGGGGGTCGGTTCTATAGTGTAATGGCCGGTCTGTCCTCGGGGGTCGGTTCTATAGTGTAATGGCCGGTCTGTCCTCAGGGGTCAGTTCTATAGTGTAATGGCCGGTCTGTCCTCGGGGGTCGGTTCTATAGTGTAATGGCCGGTCTGTCCTCGGGGGTCAGTTCTATAGTGTAATGGCCGGTCTGTCCTCGGGGGTCAGTTCTATAGTGTAATGGCCGGTCTGTCCTCGGGGGTCAGTTCTATAGTGTAATGGCCGGTCTGTCCTCAGGGGTCAGTTCTATAGTGTAATTGCCGGTCTGTCCTCGGGGGTCAGTTCTATAGTGTAATGGCCGGTCTGTCCTCGGGGGTCAGTTCTATAGTGTAATGGCCGGTCTGTCCTCGGGGGTCAGTTCTATAGTGTAATGGCCGGTCTGTCCTCGGGGGTCAGTTCTATAGTGTAATGGCCGGTCTGTCCTCGGGGGTCAGTTCTATAGTGTAATGGCCGGTCTGTCCTCGGGGGTCAGTTCTATAGTGTAATGGCCGGTCTGTCCTCGGGGGTCGGTTCTATAGTGTAATGGCCGGTCTGTCCTCGGGGGTCAGTTCTATAGTGTAATGGCCGGTCTGTCCTCGGGGGTCAGTTCTATAGTGTAATGGCCGGTCTGTCCTCGGGGGTCAGTTCTATAGTGTAATGGCCGGTCTGTCCTCGGGGGTCAGTTCTATAGTGTAATGGCCGGTCTGTCCTCGGGGGTCGGTTCTATAGTGTAATGGCCGGTCTGTCCTCAGGGGTCAGTTCTATAGTGTAATGGCCGGTCTGTCCTCGGGGGTCGGTTCTATAGTGTAATGGCCGGTCTGTCCTCGGGGGTCAGTTCTATAGTGTAATGGCCGGTCTGTCCTCGGGGGTCAGTTCTATAGTGTAATGGCCGGTCTGTCCTCAGGGGTCAGTTCTATAGTGTAATGGCCGGTCTGTCCTCGGGGGTCAGTTCTATAGTGTAATGGCCGGTCTGTCCTCGGGGGTCAGTTCTATAGTGTAATGGCCGGTCTGTCCTCGGGGGTCGGTTCTATAGTGTAATGGCCGGTCTGTCCTCGGGGGTCGGTTCTATAGTGTAATGGCCGGTCTGTCCTCGGGGGTCAGTTCTATAGTGTAATGGCCGGTCTGTCCTCGGGGGTCGGTTCTATAGTGTAATGGCCGGTCTGTCCTCGGGGGTCAGTTCTATAGTGTAATGGCCGGTCTGTCCTCGGGGGTCAGTTCTATAGTGTAATGGCCGGTCTGTCCTCAGGGGTCAGTTCTATAGTGTAATGGCCGGTCTGTCCTCGGGGGTCAGTTCTATAGTGTAATGGCCGGTCTGTCCTCGGGGGTCAGTTCTATAGTGTAATGGCCGGTCTGTCCTCGGGGGTCAGTTCTATAGTGTAATGGCCGGTCTGTCCTCGGGGGTCAGTTCTATAGTGTAATGGCCGGTCTGTCCTCGGGGGTCAGTTCTATAGTGTAATGGCCGGTCTGTCCTCGGGGGTCAGTTCTATAGTGTAATGGCCGGTCTGTCCTCGGGGGTCGGTTCTATAGTGTAATGGCCGGTCTGTCCTCGGGGGTCAGTTCTATAGTGTAATGGCCGGTCTGTCCTCGGGGGTCAGTTCTATAGTGTAATGGCCGGTCTGTCCTCGGGGGTCAGTTCTATAGTGTAATGGCCGGTCTGTCCTCGGGGGTCAGTTCTATAGTGTAATGGCCGGTCTGTCCTCGGGGGTCGGTTCTATAGTGTAATGGCCGGTCTGTCCTCGGGGGTCAGTTCTATAGTGTAATGGCCGGTCTGTCCTCGGGGGTCGGTTCTATAGTGTAATGGCCGGTCTGTCCTCGGGGGTCAGTTCTATAGTGTAATGGCCGGTCTGTCCTCGGGGGTCAGTTCTATAGTGTAATGGCCGGTCTGTCCTCGGGGGTCAGTTCTATAGTGTAATGGCCGGTCTGTCCTCGGGGGTCAGTTCTATAGTGTAATGGCCGGTCTGTCCTCGGGGGTCAGTTCTATAGTGTAATGGCCGGTCTGTCCTCGGGGGTCGGTTCTATAGTGTAATGGCCGGTCTGTCCTCGGGGGTCAGTTCTATAGTGTAATGGCCGGTCTGTCCTCGGGGGTCAGTTCTATAGTGTAATGGCCGGTCTGTCCTCGGGGGTCAGTTCTATAGTGTAATGGCCGGTCTGTCCTCGGGGGTCAGTTCTATAGTGTAATGGCCGGTCTGTCCTCGGGGGTCGGTTCTATAGTGTAATGGCCGGTCTGTCCTCAGGGGTCAGTTCTATAGTGTAATGGCCGGTCTGTCCTCGGGGGTCGGTTCTATAGTGTAATGGCCGGTCTGTCCTCGGGGGTCAGTTCTATAGTGTAATGGCCGGTCTGTCCTCGGGGGTCAGTTCTATAGTGTAATGGCCGGTCTGTCCTCAGGGGTCAGTTCTATAGTGTAATGGCCGGTCTGTCCTCGGGGGTCAGTTCTATAGTGTAATGGCCGGTCTGTCCTCGGGGGTCAGTTCTATAGTGTAATGGCCGGTCTGTCCTCGGGGGTCGGTTCTATAGTGTAATGGCCGGTCTGTCCTCGGGGGTCGGTTCTATAGTGTAATGGCCGGTCTGTCCTCGGGGGTCAGTTCTATAGTGTAATGGCCGGTCTGTCCTCGGGGGTCGGTTCTATAGTGTAATGGCCGGTCTGTCCTCGGGGGTCAGTTCTATAGTGTAATGGCCGGTCTGTCCTCGGGGGTCAGTTCTATAGTGTAATGGCCGGTCTGTCCTCAGGGGTCAGTTCTATAGTGTAATGGCCGGTCTGTCCTCGGGGGTCAGTTCTATAGTGTAATGGCCGGTCTGTCCTCGGGGGTCAGTTCTATAGTGTAATGGCCGGTCTGTCCTCGGGGGTCAGTTCTATAGTGTAATGGCCGGTCTGTCCTCGGGGGTCAGTTCTATAGTGTAATGGCCGGTCTGTCCTCGGGGGTCAGTTCTATAGTGTAATGGCCGGTCTGTCCTCGGGGGTCAGTTCTATAGTGTAATGGCCGGTCTGTCCTCGGGGGTCGGTTCTATAGTGTAATGGCCGGTCTGTCCTCGGGGGTCAGTTCTATAGTGTAATGGCCGGTCTGTCCTCGGGGGTCAGTTCTATAGTGTAATGGCCGGTCTGTCCTCGGGGGTCAGTTCTATAGTGTAATGGCCGGTCTGTCCTCGGGGGTCAGTTCTATAGTGTAATGGCCGGTCTGTCCTCGGGGGTCGGTTCTATAGTGTAATGGCCGGTCTGTCCTCAGGGGTCAGTTCTATAGTGTAATGGCCGGTCTGTCCTCGGGGGTCGGTTCTATAGTGTAATGGCCGGTCTGTCCTCGGGGGTCAGTTCTATAGTGTAATGGCCGGTCTGTCCTCGGGGGTCAGTTCTATAGTGTAATGGCCGGTCTGTCCTCAGGGGTCAGTTCTATAGTGTAATGGCCGGTCTGTCCTCGGGGGTCAGTTCTATAGTGTAATGGCCGGTCTGTCCTCGGGGGTCAGTTCTATAGTGTAATGGCCGATCTGTCCTCGGGGGTCAGTTCTATAGTGTAATGGATGGTAAGGGGTCAACCATGAGCTAGTGAAAGTCCTCTGTGTATCAGTCTACCTTCCTGTAGGGGGCGTACTTGAGGCTTAGCGCACATCTATCACATATATAGATCTGTATACAGATATAGTGCACAGTGATGAGCAGAGGGCAGTGTTCACACCTGATATAATAAAGCATTGGTGCAGGATACGCGTTTAGCAGCAGCTCCTCACACATTTCACACCGGCCTTCTGCCTATTCATGACCATTAGCATGTGAACAGGGCTCCGCCCCCATGACATTGCGCCAGCGGCAACAGGGAGGAGCCAGGCCATTGTGCAGGATCATCTGGTTAACTCCTTACATACTTCAATCCGAAGTGGTCGCACAATGGGAGCGGCACATGAGGCCGATACACGGACCGCGGGAAATTAGCCGGATACTGACTGTGCAGCATGGGGTCTGCACTCGCCGCATCGAGATCCTCCAGACAAAAATGTAACTCAACTAAACCCAATAATCAGCGACCTGAACCCAAGAGGGAGCCGAAAACTCAGACCAGAAGAAAAAGATCTCAGGAGAAACGTCTCAAACAAAAAGTTGTAAATGACTAAACATGAGACTGGCTGATGTGGCCGGAGGTGAGACATGGCGGGGGCGCGGGCGGGGGCTTCCTGTTCTCACCACTGCAGCAGGAGAGTAGGCGGAGGGGCTGCAGAGGGGGCACTGGAGTCTTAGGGGGCCCCTAAAATGTCTGATCCCAATATCAGGAGACCAAATACTAGAAATGGCCCCACAGCTAGAATGTAAAGCTCAGGGCCCAGGAACCTCAGCGATCTGCACCAGACGTGTGGTCACCTCTCCGAGGGCTGCAAAACCACCAGCACAGAAATGTCACCAGAGCAAAACAAAAAGCTTTCCTATAGAGCTGAGCACACACATAGGGACAAGGACCGAAAAACAGAAGGAGCCGCCCGATATCAGGAGACCCCCCAAGGGCAACCCAATCCTGCACCACACAGTCCCACAAATACTAAGAGAGGATTGGAGATCACCCAACAAAGAGATGAGTGACCTGTAATGGCCGGGCCATGTCATGGTCCTCAGGTGTAGAAAGCCCCTGTGCAGGGACCACACCTAGGACTGATCGCAGGGCCGGAGACAGATCCCAAATCTTCAACTGCCAGAGAAGAACGAGACCCCAATCTACACCGCCATTTACAGATTATTTAGAGGATGTGTGCCAAATATATAGGGGTATAGTGAGTGTGCACCACATGTGCGGGGTATAGTGAGTGTGCACCAGATGTGCAGGATATAGTGAGTGTGCACCAGATGTGCGGGGTATAGTGAGTGTGCACCACATGTGCGGGGTATAGTGAGTGTGCACCAGATGTGCAGGATATAGTGAGTGTGCACCAGATGTGCGGGGTATAGTAAGTGTGCACCAGATGTGCAGGATATAGTGAGTGTGCACCAGATGTGCGGGGTATAGTGAGTGTGCACCAGATGTGCGGGGTATAGTGAGTGTGCACCAGATGTGCAGGATATAGTGAGTGTGCACCAGATGTGCGGGGTATAGTGAGTGCGCACCAGATGTGCGGGGTATAGTGAGTGCGCACCAGATGTGCGGGGTATAGTGAGTGCGCACCAGATGTGCAGGATATAGTGAGTGTGCACCAGATGTGCGGGGTATAGTAAGTGTGCACCAGATGTGCAGGATATAGTGAGTGCGCACCAGATGTGCAGGATATAGTGAGTGTGCACCAGATGTGCGGGGTATAGTAAGTGTGCACCAGATGTGCAGGATATAGTGAGTGCGCACCAGATGTGCGGGATAGTGAGTGCGCACCAGATGTGCGGGGTATAGTGAGTGTGCACCAGATGTGCGGGGTACAGTGAGTGTGCACCAGATGTGCGGGGTACAGTGAGTGTGCACCAGATGTGCGGGGTACAGTGAGTGTGCACCAGATGTGCGGGGTATAGTGAGTGTGCACCACATGTGCGGGGTATAGTGAGTGTGCACCAGATGTGCGGGGTATAGTGAGTGTGCACCAGATGTGCGGGGTATAGTGAGTGTGCACCAGATGTGCGGGGTATAGTGAGTGTGCACCACATGTGCGGGGTATAGTGAGTGTGCACCACATGTGCAGGGTATAGTGAGTGTGCATCACATGTGCGGGGTATAGTGAGTGTGCATCACATGTGCGGGGTATAGTGAGTGCGCACCAGATGTGCGGGGTATAGTGAGTGTGCACCAGATGTGCGGGGTATAGTGAGTGTGCACCAGATGTGCGGGGGACACTGCCCTCTGCTGGACAAGGTGTGACCTAGAGACAATCCTGCACTTATAACAATAACTTTATTTATATAGAGCCAACATATTCCGTTGCGCTGTACAAATCAAACATCATGTTTCTCTAGGCACAGAAGTAACTTTTGGGGCTCAGGACCCCCCTAATACTCACCGCCCCCACCAGAGCCCGCTCCTTCACCAGATCCACAATCTGCAGAGCAATCTCCTCCCCGCAGCGGTTCTGAGCCTCGTGTGTACTGGCCCCAAGGTGAGGGAGGCTGACCACTAGGGGGTGCTCTATGAGGGCCCGATCCCGCGGAGGCTCCTGAAACACAGACAATTACTATCAGTTGTCAGATCTCATCTACATCACTGTGTGAGGTGTCAGATCTGTTCCATGTCAGTGTGTGAGGTGTCAGATCTGTTCCATGTCAGTGTGTGAGGTGTCAGATCTGTTCCATGTCAGTGTGTGAGGTGTCAGATCTGTTCCATGTCACTGTGTGAGGTGTCAGATCTGTTCCATGTCAGTGTGTGAGGTGTCAGATCTGTTCCATGTCAGTGTGTGAGGTGTCAGACCTGTTCCATGTCAGTGTGTGAGGTGTCAGACCTGATCCATGTCACTGTGTGAGGTGTCAGACCTGTTCCATGTCACTGTGTGAGGTGTCAGATCTGTTCCATGTCAGTGTGTGAGGTGTCAGACCTGTTCCATGTCACTGTGTGAGGTGTCAGATCTGTTCCATGTCAGTGTGTGAGGTGTCAGACCTGTTCCATGTCACTGTGTGAGGTGTCAGATCTGTTCCATGTCAGTGTGTGAGGTGTCAGACCTGTTCCATGTCAGTGTGTGAGGTGTCAGACCTGTTCCATGTCACTGTGTGAGGTGTCAGACCTGATCCATGTCACTGTGTGAGGTGTCAGACCTGATCCATGTCACTGTGTGAGGTGTCAGACCTGTTCCATGTCACTGTGTGAGGTGTCAGATCTGTTCCATGTCAGTGTGTGAGGTGTCAGATCTGTTCCATGTCACTGTGTGAGGTGTCAGATCTGTTCCATGTCACTGTGTGAGGTGTCAGATCTGTTCCATGTCACTGTGTGAGGTGTCAGATCTGTTCCATGTCACTGTGTGAGGTGTCAGATCTGTTCCATGTCACTGTGTGAGGTGTCAGATCTGTTCCATGTCAGTGTGTGAGGTGTCAGATCTGTTCCATGTCAGTGTGTGAGGTGTCAGTTGTCAGACCTCATGTTTCGGTTGTCAGAGCTCGCTGATGTCATTGTGTGGCTCACCTCAGTGAAGACGTCTAGCCCGGCTCCTCCGCACTGCCCGCTCTCTAGCGCCCTCAGTAGCGCCGCCTCGTCAATGATTCCCCCCCGGGCGCAGTTGATGACCTGAACGCCCCGTCTGCACTTGGAGAAAGCGGCGTCATTTATAAGACCTGGAAAAAAAAGAAGAAAAAAATAAAACCAACATCAATAATGGAGTCGTACAGAGCAGTGTATACCTATAGTACAGGTGTGTACAGAGCAGTGTATACCTATAGTACAGAGCAGTGTATACCTGTAGTACAGGTGAGTACAGAGCCGTGTATACCTATAGTACAGAGCAGTGTATACCTGTAGTACAGGTGAGTACAGAGCCGTGTATACCTATAGTACAGAGCAGTGTATACCTATAGTACAGGTGTGTACAGAGCAGTGTATATCTATAGTACAGAGCAGTGTATACCTATAGTACAGGTGTGTACAGAGCAGTGTATACCTATAGTACAGAGCAGTGTATACCTGTAGTACAGGTGAGTACAGAGCCGTGTATACCTATAGTACAGAGCAGTGTATACCTATAGTACAGGTGTGTACAGAGCAGTGTATATCTATAGTACAGAGCAGTGTATACCTGTAGTACAGGTGTGTACAGAGCCGCGTATACCTATAGTACAGAGCCGTGTATACCTATAGTACAGGTGTGTACAGAGCAGTGTGTACCTATAGTACAGGTGTGTACAGAGCCGTGTATACCTATAGTACAGGTGTGTACAGAGCAGTGTATACCTATAGTACAGGTGTGTACAGAGCAGTGTATACCTATAGTACAGGTGTGTACAGAGCAGTGTATACCTATAGTACAGGTGTGTACAGAGCAGTGTATACCTATAGTACAGGTGTGTACAGAGCCGTGTATACCTATAGTACAGGTGTGTACAGAGCAGTGTATACCTATAGTACAGGTGTGTACAGAGCAGTGTATATCTATAGTACAGAGCCGTGTATACCTATAGTACAGGTGTGTACAGAGCAGTGTATACCTATAGTACAGAGCAGTGTATACCTATAGTACAGGTGTGTACAGAGCCGTGTATACCTATAGTACAGGTGTGTACAGAGCCGTGTATACCTATAGTACAGGTGTGTACAGAGCAGTGTATACCTATAGTACAGGTGTGTACAGAGCCGTGTATACCTATAGTACAGGTGTGTACAGAGCAGTGTATACCTATAGTACAGGTGTGTACAGAGCCGTGTATACCTATAGTACAGGTGTGTACAGAGCCGTGTATACCTATAGTACAGGTGTGTACAGAGCAGTGTATACCTATAGTACAGGTGTGTACAGAGCCGTGTATACCTATAGTACAGGTGAGTACAGAGCAGTGTAAACCTATAGTACAGGTGTGTACAGAGCCGTGTATACCTATAGTACAGGTGTGTACAGAGCAGTGTATATCTATAGTACAGAGCAGTGTATACCTATAGTACAGAGCCGTGTATACCTATAGTACAGAGCAGTGTAAACCTATAGTACAGGTGTGTACAGAGCAGTGTATATCTATAGTACAGAGCCGTGTATACCTATAGTACAGGTGTGTACAGAGCAGTGTATATCTATAGTACAGAGCCGTGTATACCTATAGTACAGGAGTACAGGTGTGTACAGAGCCGTGTATACCTATAGTACAGAGCCGTGTATACCTATAGTACAGGTGAGTACAGAGCCGCGTATACCTATAGTACAGGTGTGTACAGAGCCGTGTATACCTATAGTACAGAGCCGTGTATACCTATAGTACAGGTGTGTACAGAGCAAAGTATACCTATAGTACAGGTGTGTACAGAGCCGTGTATACCTATAGTACAGAGCCGTGTATACCTATAGTACAGAGCAGTGTAAACCTATAGTACAGGTGTGTACAGAGCAGTGTATATCTATAGTACAGAGCCGTGTATACCTATAGTACAGGTGTGTACAGAGCCGTGTATACCTATAGTACAGGTGTGTACAGAGTCGTGTATACCTATAGTACAGGTGTGTACAGAGCAGTGTATACCTATAGTACAGGTGTGTACAGAGCAGTGTATACCTATAGTACAGGTGTGTACAGAGCAGTGTATATCTATAGTACAGAGCCGTGTATACCTATAGTACAGGTGTGTACAGAGCAGTGTATACCTATAGTACAGGTGAGTACAGAGCAGTGTATACCTATAGTACAGGTGTGTACAGAGCAGTGTATACCTATAGTACAGGTGTGTACAGAGCAGTGTATATCTATAGTACAGAGCCGTGTATACCTATAGTACAGGTGTGTACAGAGCCGTGTATACCTATAGTACAGGTGTGTACAGAACCGTGTATACCTATAGTACAGGTGTGTACAGAGCAGTGTATACCTATAGTACAGGTGTGTACAGAGCAGTGTATATCTATAGTACAGAGCCGTGTATACCTATAGTACAGGTGTGTACAGAGCAGTGTATACCTATAGTACAGGTGAGTACAGAGCAGTGTATACCTATAGTACAGGTGAGTACAGAGCAGTGTATACCTATAGTACAGGTGAGTACAGAGCCGTGTATACCTATAGTACAGGTGAGTACAGAGCAGTGTATACCTATAGTACAGGTGAGTACAGAGCAGTGTATACCTATAGTACAGGTGTGTACAGAGCAGTGTATACCTATAGTACAGGTGTGTACAGAGCAGTGTATATCTATAGTACAGAGCCGTGTATACCTATAGTACAGGTGTGTACAGAGCAGTGTATACCTATAGTACAGGTGAGTACAGAGCAGTGTATACCTATAGTACAGGTGAGTACAGAGCAGTGTATACCTATAGTACAGGTGAGTACAGAGCCGTGTATACCTATAGTACAGGTGAGTACAGAGCAGTGTATACCTATAGTACAGGTGTGTACAGAGCAGTGTATATCTATAGTAAAGAGCCGTGTATACCTATAGTACAGGTGAGTACAGAGCAGTGTATACCTATAGTACAGGTGTGTACAGAGCAGTGTATACCTATAGTACAGAGCCGTGTATACCTATAGTACAGGTGAGTACAGAGCAGTGTATATCTATAGTACAGAGCCGCGTATACCTATAGTACAGGTGTGTACAGAGCCGTGTATACCTATAGTACAGGTGTGTACAGAGCCGCGTATACCTATAGTACAGAGCAGTGTATACCTATAGTACAGGTGTGTACAGAGCCGCGTATACCTATAGTACAGAGCAGTGTATACCTATAGTACAGGTGTGTACAGAGCAGTGTATACCTATAGTACAGAGCCGTGTATACCTATAGTACAGGTGTGTACAGAGCCGTGTATACCTATAGTACAGGTGTGTACAGAGCAGTGTATATCTATAGTACAGAGGCGTGTATACCTATAGTACAGGTGTGTACAGAGCAGTGTATACCTATAGTACAGGTGTGTACAGAGCAGTGTATATCTATAGTACAGAGCCGCGTATACCTATAGTACAGGTGTGTACAGAGCCGTGTATACCTATAGTACAGGTGTGTACAGAGCCGCGTATACCTATAGTACAGAGCAGTGTATACCTATAGTACAGGTGTGTACAGAGCCGCGTATACCTATAGTACAGAGCAGTGTATACCTATAGTACAGGTGTGTACAGAGCAGTGTATACCTATAGTACAGAGCCGTGTATACCTATAGTACAGGTGTGTACAGAGCCGCGTATACCTATAGTACAGAGCAGTGTATACCTATAGTACAGGTGTGTACAGAGCAGTGTATACCTATAGTACAGGTGTGTACAGAGCCGTGTATACCTATAGTACAGAGCAGTGTATACCTATAGTACAGGTGTGTACAGAGCCGCGTATACCTATAGTACAGGTGTGTACAGAGCCGTGTATACCTATAGTACAGGTGTGTACAGAGCCGCGTATACCTATAGTACAGGTGTGTACAGAGCCGCGTATACCTATAGTACAGGTGTGTACAGAGCCGCGTATACCTGTAGTACAGGTGTGTACAGAGCCGTGTATACCTATAGTACAGAGCAGTGTATACCTATAGTACAGAGCCGTGTATACCTGTAGTACAGAGCAGTGTATACCTGTAGTACAGGTGTGTACAGAGCAGTGTATACCTATAGTACAGAGCAGTGTATACCTATAGTACAGGTGTGTACAGAGCAGTGTATACCTATAGTACAGGTGTGTACAGAGCCGTGTATACCTATAGTACAGGTGTGTACAGAGCCGTGTATACCTATAGTACAGGTGTGTACAGAGCAGTGTATACCTATAGTACAGGTGTGTACAGAGCCGTGTATACCTATAGTACAGGTGTGTACAGAGCAGTGTATACCTATAGTACAGGTGTGTACAGAGCCGTGTATACCTATAGTACAGGTGTGTACAGAGCAGTGTATACCTATAGTACAGGTGTGTACAGAGCCGTGTATACCTATAGTACAGGTGTGTACAGAGCCGTGTATACCTATAGTACAGAGCAGTGTATACCTATAGTACAGGTGTGTACAGAGCCGCGTATACCTATAGTACAGGTGTGTACAGAGCCGCGTATACCTGTAGTACAGGTGTGTACAGAGCCGTGTATACCTATAGTACAGAGCAGTGTATACCTATAGTACAGAGCAGTGTATATCTATAGTACAGAGCCGTGTATACCTATAGTACAGGTGTGTACAGAGCCGTGTATACCTATAGTACAGGTGTGTACAGAGCCGCGTATACCTATAGTACAGGTGTGTACAGAGCCGTGTATACCTATAGTACAGGTGTGTACAGAGCAGTGTATACCTATAGTACAGGTGTGTACAGAGCAGTGTATACCTATAGTACAGAGCCGTGTATACCTATAGTACAGGTGTGTACAGAGCCGTGTATACCTATAGTACAGGTGTGTACAAAGCAGTGTATACCTATAGTACAGGTGTGTACAGAGCAGTGTATACCTATAGTACAGAGCCGTGTATACCTATAGTACAGGTGTGTACAGAGCCGCGTATACCTATAGTACAGGTGTGTACAGAGCCGTGTATACCTATAGTACAGAGCCGTGTATACCTATAGTACAGGTGTGTACAGAGCCGTGTATACCTATAGTACAGGTGTGTACAGAGCCGTGTATACCTATAGTACAGGTGTGTACAGAGCCGTGTATACTTATAGTACAGGTGTGTACAAAGCAGTGTATACCTATAGTACAGGTGTGTACAGAGCAGTGTATACCTATAGTACAGAGCCGTGTATACCTATAGTACAGGTGTGTACAGAGCCGTGTATACCTATAGTACAGAGCAGTGTATACCTATAGTACAGGTGTGTACAGAGCAGTGTATACCTATAGTACAGGTGTGTACAGAGCCATGTATACCTATAGTACAGAGCCGTGTATACCTATAGTACAGGTGTGTACAGAGCAGTGTATACCTATAGTACAGGTGTGTACAGAGCAGTGTATACCTATAGTACAGGTGTGTACAGAGCAGTGTATACCTATAGTACAGGTGAGTACAGAGCAGTGTATACCTATAGTACAGAGCCGTGTATACCTGTAGTACAGGTGTGTACAGAGCCGTGTATACCTATAGTAGAGGAGCAGGAGAGGGCTGTATACCTCTGGTGCAGGAGATACAGTAGGAGGAGAGTACAGAGCCGCGTATACCTGTAGTTGAAGGCAGGAGAGGAGTGTGGACAGTGATATAATCGCACTGTGCCCAGATTTCATCCAGAGGAAACTGTTGGACCCCAAACTCTGCTGTGACCTCTGGGGGGATTATGGGGTCATATCCGATGGTCTATCAGACATAGAAGAAGAACGTAAAGGAGGTGACGAGGAGAAAGAGAGTAAGCATGGAGGAAACAGCATGGTGGAGAGTCAAGGACCCAAATGGAAAGAACTGAAGAGTCCGGAGAAGCAGAGAGTCCAGAGAAGAAGTGGAGAGTCCAGAGAGGCAGAGAGTCCGGAGAGGCGGAGAGTCCGGAGAGGCAGAGAGTCCGGAGAGGCAGAGAGTCCGGAGAGGCAGAGAGTCCGGAGAGGCAGAGAGTCCGGAGAGGCAGAGAGTCCGGAGAGGCAGAGAGTCCGGAGAGGCAGAGAGTCCGGAGAGGCAGAGAGTCCGGAGAGGCAGAGAGTCCGGAGAGGCAGAGAGTCCGGAGAGGCAGAGAGTCCGGAGAGGCAGAGAGTCCGGAGAGGCAGAGAGTCCGGAGAGGCAGAGAGTCCGGAGAGGCAGAGAGTCCGGAGAGGCAGAGAGTCCGGAGAGGCAGAGAGTCCGGAGAGGCAGAGAGTCCGGAGAGGCAGAGAGTCCGGAGAGGCAGAGAGTCCGGAGAGGCAGAGAGTCCGGAGAGGCAGAGAGTCCGGAGAGGCAGAGAGTCCGGAGAGGCAGAGAGTCCGGAGAGGCAGAGAGTCCGGAGAGGCAGAGAGTCCGGAGAGGCAGAGAGTCCGGAGAGGCAGAGAGTCCGGAGAGGCAGAGAGTCCGGAGAGGCAGAGAGTCCGGAGAGGCAGAGAGTCCGGAGAGGCAGAGAGTCCGGAGAGGCAGAGAGTCCGGAGAGGCAGAGAGTCCGGAGAGGCAGAGAGTCCGGAGAGGCAGAGAGTCCGGAGAGGCGGAGAGTCCACAGAGGCGGAGAGTCCAAAGAGGCGGAGAGTCCGGAGAGGCGGAGAGTCCGGAGAGGCAGAGAGTCCGGAGAGGCAGAGAGTCCGGAGAGGCAGAGAGTCCGGAGAGGCAGAGAGTCCGGAGAGGCAGAGAGTCCGGAGAGGCAGAGAGTCCGGAGAGGCAGAGAGTCCGGAGAGGCGGAGAGTCCGGAGAGGCGGAGAGTCCGGAGGGGCGGAGAGTCCACAGAGGCGGAGAGTCCACAGAGGCGGAGAGTCCACAGAGGCGGAGAGTCCACAGAGGCGGAGAGTCCACAGAGGCGGAGAGTCCACAGAGGCGGAGAGTCCACAGAGGCGGAGAGTCCACAGAGGCGGAGAGTCCACAGAGGCGGAGAGTCCACAGAGGCGGAGAGTCCACAGAGGCGGAGAGTCCAAAGAGGCGGAGAGTCCGGAGAGGCGGAGAGTCCGGAGGGGCGGAGAGTCCACAGAGGCGGAGAGTCCACAGAGGCGGAGAGTCCACAGAGGCGGAGAGTCCACAGAGGCGGAGAGTCCACAGAGGCGGAGAGTCCACAGAGGCGGAGAGTCCACAGAGGCGGAGAGTCCACAGAGGCGGAGAGTCCACAGAGGCGGAGAGTCCACAGAGGCGGAGAGTCCACAGAGGCGGAGAGTCCACAGAGGCGGAGAGTCCACAGAGGCGGAGAGTCCACAGAGGCGGAGAGTCCACAGAGGCAGAGAGTCCAAAGAGGCAGAGAGTCCAAAGAGGCAGAGAGTCCAAAGAGGCAGAGAGTCCAAAGAGGCAGAGAGTCCAAAGAGGCAGAGAGTCCAAAGAGGCAGAGAGTCCAAAGAGGCAGAGAGTCCAAAGAGGCAGAGAGTCCAAAGAGGCAGAGAGTCCAAAGACTGGAAGAGTCTGGAGGGGCGGAGAGTCCGCAGAGGCGGAGAGTCCGCAGAGGCGGAGAGTCCAGAGAGTGGAAGATTCTGGAGAGGGGGAGAGTCCAAAGAGGGGGAGAGTCCAAAGAGGGGGAGAGTCCAAAGAGGGGGAGAGTCCAAAGAGGGGGAGAGTCCAAAGAGGGGGAGAGTCCAAAGAGGGGGAGGTTCCGGAGAGTGGAAGAGTCCAGAGAGGCGGAGAGTCCACAGGATATAAAGAGAATTGAGGAGACCATGGGATGGAGATGAGATGAATGGAGAATGATGAGAAGACCATGAATGGAGAGAAGTCCATGGAGGGTCCTCAGCACTCTCACCTTCATCTGGAACGACTGCATCCTTATTGCCACTTCTTTCCCGATGCGTCCAAGCCCCAGGATTCCCAGCGTCTTGCCATGCAGCTCAGAGCCCATGTACTGGGGGGTAGAGGATGGTTAGTGCTGGTTCTTACTGGTTTGGCTGACAATACTGGTCCCTACCCTAGAGCTGAGCTCTTCAGAGCAACCCCTGCAGGCCACGGTGGGTCTTTTTGTGACACATTTTTCTCCCCCTCATTACTCAGAACCTTCCTGACAGTAATCTCGGGGTCCTCACCTTCTTCCGGTCCCACTTGCCATTCTTCATTGATGCTGCAGCTTGAGGGATCTGCCTATAAAGCAGACAATTATACAAGTGATATTGAATCTGCCTATAAAGCAGACAATTATACAAGTGATATTGAGTAACCCCCCACCCCCAAACATCAAAGAGAAGAAGACAAGACCTGGACTGCCTTAGAGGAGGATCACAGGAGTCCCCAAAAGTAAGTCCCAGCCACCACTTCATGCCCCACATCTGGTCTACTCACCGGGACAGGCTGAGGATGAGGCCGCACGTCAGCTCTGCAGCGCTGAGACTGTTTCCGGTGGGCGTGCTGGATGGCGAGAAAGACAGGTAAGCGACCCCTCAAACTGGACAGACGCCCCCTAAGACTCTGAGCTAATACAATGCAAGGAAATCTACAGCAAGAAACAAGAACGCAAACGAGTGCCCTGGTGCGAAACGAGATATTAGGTAAGAGAGGGCAGAGGTCAACCCAGCACAAAGCCCGGAGATCAGGGCGCAGACGCTCAGGCTGTATATAGACACAGCCCTATAAGGGCATCGATACGAGGGGCGGCCTGACTGCAAGACATCCAAGACTGTACCGGAACCACCGGAACCTTCTAAGGAAAATAACCAAGACCTGCCCCAGGTTCTTTACACCATTACAGGTCACATCTTCTTCTCCATAGACGTCTTACATGATTCGGAGACAGTTATGTGACAGGTTCTCCTCCATCTTCTGTCACTAATATTCGGCAGCTCAGAGAGAACTGCAAACTACAGACAGACGGGAAGACGGTCACCAAACCCTGACTAAGTCCTATCCACATATAGAGAGCCGGAGCTGTCCTCAGAGTCCCGCCGCGGGTCTCATCACTTTACAGTCCAGGCTTCCTTCATATATTCATTCTTATACATTTGGTGTATTTGCAGAAGTTTTTGTAGATTGTGTGCCCCCTATAGGGATATATGACATAGGAATCACAATCTACATCTTTCCTACCAGTATGTCTTTGGTGTATGGGAGGAAATCCACACAACCACGGGGAGAACATACAAACTCCTTGCAGATGTTGTCCTTGGCAGGATTGGAGCCCAGGACTCCATCCCCTGCAGTGCTAACCACTGAGCCACTGCCTTCCCCTCTTTTTGTACTGCTCATAGATGGGATTTCTTTGGCTTATGAAACCTCTGGGTTATCTCTACATTATAACAGTCCCTGACCAGGACACAAGGGGGCGCCATCACATGAGGTTCTTACTTCATTACAATGATCCCCCTCTTGCTGGCGGCCTCCACATCCACATTGTCCACTCCCGTTCCTGCTCTTCCCACCACCTTCAGCCGCGTTCCAGCAGTCAGGACATCAGAGGTGACCTTAGTGGCTGAGCGGACAATTAGCCCATCATAGTCCTGGAGGGACAAAGACCAAAACCAATGAGATACCCCAAATAATCGTAAGGCCGGAGACCCCAAAATGTGCGAGAACAAGTCACTTTGGCACATATACAGCAAGGCAGGTCTACAGACTACGGAACAGTGCACAGTACCACTTTTATAGTCCTGTATATATAGGCAGTGCACAGTACCACTTCTTATCTCCTGTATATACGGACAGTGCACAGTACCACTTCTATAGTCCTGTATATATAGGCAGTGCACAGTACCACTTCTTATCTCCTGTATATATAGGCAGTGCACAGTACCACTTCTTATCTCCTGTATATATAGGCAGTGCACAGTACCACTTCTTATCTCCTGTATATACGGACAGTGCACAGTACCACTTCTATAGTCCTGTATATATGGACAGTGCACAGTACCACTTCTTATCTCCTGTATATACGGACAGTGCACAGTACCACTTCTATAGTCCTGTATATATAGGCAGTGCACAGTACCACTTCTTATCTCCTGTATATATAGGCAGTGCACAGTACCACTTCTTATCTCCTGTATATATAGGCAGTGCACAGTACCACTTCTTATCTCCTGTATATATAGGCAGTGCACAGTACCACTTCTATAGTCCTGTATATACGGACAGTGCACAGTACCACTTCTTATCTCCTGTATATATGGACAGTGCACAGTACCACTTTTATAGTCCTGTATATATGGACAGTGCACAGTACCACTTCTATAGTCCTGTATATATAGGCAGTGCACAGTACCACTTCTATAGTCCTGTATATACGGACAGTGCACAGTACCACTTCTATAGTCCTGTATATATGGACAGTGCACAGTACCACTTCTATAGTCCTGTATATATGGACAGTGCACAGTACCACTTCTATAGTCCTGTATATATAGGCAGTGCACAGTACCACTTCTATAGTCCTGTATATACGGACAGTGCACAGTACCACTTCTATAGTCCTGTATATATGGACAGTGCACAGTACCACTTCTATAGTCCTGTATATATGGACAGTGCACAGTACCACTTCTATAGTCCTGTATATATGGACAGTGCACAGTACTACTTCTATAGTCCTGTATATATAGGCAGTGCACAGTACCACTTCTATAGTCCTGTATATATAGGCAGTGCACAGTACCACTTCTATAGTCCTGTATATACGGACAGTGCACAGTACCACTTCTATAGTCCTGTATATATGGACAGTGCACAGTACCACTTCTATAGTCCTGTATATATAGGCAGTGCACAGTACCACTTCTATAGTCCTGTATATATGGACAGTGCACAGTACTACTTCTCCTGTATATATGGACAGTGCACAGTACCACTTCTTATCTCCTGTATATACGGACAGTTCACAGTACCACTTCTTATCTCCTGTATATATGGACAGTGCACAGTACCACTTCTATAGTCCTGTATATATGGACAGTGCACAGTACCACTTCTATAGTCCTGTATATATAGGCAGTGCACAGTACCACCTCTATAGTCCTGTATATATGGACGGTGCACAGTACCACTTCTTATCTCCTGTATGTATGGACAGTGCACAGTACCACTTCTATAGTCCTGTATATATAGGCAGTGCACAGTACCACTTCTTATCTCCTGTATATATAGACAGTGCACAGTACCACCTCTATAGTCCTGTATATATGGACGGTGCACAGTACCACTTCTTATCTCCTGTATATTTAGACAGTGCACAGTACCACTTCTATAGTCCTGTATATACGGACAGTGCACAGTACTACTTCTCTCCTGTATATATAGGCAGTGCACAGTACCACTTCTTATCTCCTGTATGTATGGACAGTGCACAGTACCACTTCTATAGTCCTGTATGTATAGACAGTGCACAGTACCACCTCTATAGTCCTGTATATATGGACGGTGCACAGTACCACTTCTTATCTCCTGTATATATGGACAGTGCACAGTACCACTTCTATAGTCCTGTATATATAGGCAGTGCACAGTACCACTTCTTATCTCCTGTATATATAGACAGTGCACAGTACCACCTCTATAGTCCTGTATATATGGACAGTGCACAGTACCACTTCTTATCTCCTGTATGTATGGACAGTGCACAGTACCACTTCTATAGTCCTGTATATATGGATAGTGCACAGTACCACTTCTTATCTCCTGTATATATGGACGGTGCACAGTACCACTTCTTATCTCCTGTATATATGGACAGTGCACAGTACCACTTCTTATCTCCTGTATATATGGACAGTGCACAGTACCACTTCTTATCTCCTGTATATATGGACAGTGCACAGTACCACTTCTTATCTCCTGTATATACGGACAGTGCACAGTACCACTTCTTATCTCCTGTATATACGGACAGTGCACAGTACCACTTCTCTCCTGTATATACGGACAGTGCACAGTACCACTTCTCTCCTGTATATACGGACAGTGCACAGTACCACTTCTCTCCTGTATATATGGACAGTGCACAGTACCACTTCTCTCCTGTGTATATGGACAGTGCACAGTACCACTTCTCTCGTGTATATACGGACAGTGCACAGTACCACTTCTTATCTCCTGTATATACGGACAGTGCACAGTACCACTTCTTATCTCCTGTATATACGGACAGTGCACAGTACCACTTCTCTCCTGTATATACGGGCAGTGCACAGTACCACTTCTTATCTCCTGTATATACGGACAGTGCACAGTACCACTTCTCTCCTGCATATACGGACAGTGCACAGTACCACTTCTCTCGTGTATATACGGACAGTGCACAGTACCACTTCTCTCCTGTATATACGGACAGTGCACAGTACCACTTCTCTTCTCCTGTGTATACGGACAGTGCACAGTACTACTTCTCTCCTGTATATACGGACAGTGCACAGTACCACTTCTTATCTCCTGTATATACGGACAGTGCACAGTACCACTTCTTATCTCCTGTATATACGGACAGTGCACAGTACCACTTCTCTCCTGTATATACGGACAGTGCACAGTACCACTTCTCTCCTGTATATACGGACAGTGCACAGTACCACTTCTCTCCTGTATATATGGACAGTGCACAGTACCACTTCTTATCTCCTGTATATACGGACAGTGCACAGTACCACTTCTTATCTCCTGTATATACGGACAGTGCACAGTACCACTTCTTATCTCCTGTATATACGGACAGTGCACAGTACCACTTCTCTCCTGTATATACGGACAGTGCACAGTACCACTTCTCTCCTGTATATGGACAGTGCACAGTACCACTTCTCTCCTGTATATACGGACAGTGCACAGTACCACTTCTTATCTCCTGTATATATGGACAGTGCACAGTACCACTTCTTATCTAATGTATATATGGACAGTGCACAGTACCACTTCTTATCTCCTGTATATACGGACAGTGCACAGTACCACTTCTCTCCTGTATATACGGACATTGCACAGTACCACTTCTCCTGTATATACGGACAGTGCACAGTACCACTTCACTCCTGTATATACGGACAGTGCACAGTACCACTTCTCTCCTGTATATACGGACAGTGCACAGTACCACTTCTCTCCTGTATATATGGACAGTGCACAGTACCACTTCTCTCCTGTGTATATGGACAGTGCACAGTACCACTTCTCTCGTGTATATACGGACAGTGCACAGTACCACTTCTCTCCTGTATATACGGACAGTGCACAGTACCACTTCTCTCGTGTATATACGGACAGTGCACAGTACCACTTCTCTCCTGTATATACGGACAGTGCACAGTACCACTTCTCTCCTGTATATACGGACAGTGCACAGTACCACTTCTCTCCTGTATATACGGACAGTGCACAGTACCACTTCTTATCTCCTGTATATACGGACAGTGCACAGTACCACTTCTTATCTCCTGTATATACGGACAGTGCACAGTACCACTTCTTATCTCCTGTATATACGGACAGTGCACAGTACCACTTCTCTCCTGTATATACGGACAGTGCACAGTACCACTTCTCTCCTGTATATACGGACAGTGCACAGTACCACTTCTCTCCTGTATATATGGACAGTGCACAGTACCACTTCTCTCCTGTGTATATGGACAGTGCACAGTACCACTTCTCTCGTGTATATACGGACAGTGCACAGTACCACTTCTCTCCTGTATATACGGACAGTGCACAGTACCACTTCTCTCGTGTATATACGGACAGTGCACAGTACCACTTCTCTCCTGTATATACGGACAGTGCACAGTACCACTTCTCTCCTGTATATACGGACAGTGCACAGTACCACTTCTCTCCTGTATATACGGACAGTGCACAGTACCACTTCTTATCTCCTGTATATACGGACAGTGCACAGTACCACTTCTTATCTCCTGTATATACGGACAGTGCACAGTACCACTTCTCTCCTGTATATACGGACAGTGCACAGTACCACTTCTCTCCTGTATATACGGACAGTGCACAGTACCACTTCTCTCCTGTATATACGGACAGTGCACAGTACCACTTCTTATCTCCTGTATATACGGACAGTGCACAGTACCACTTATCTCCTGTATATACGGACAGTGCACAGTACCACTTCTTATCTCCTGTATATACGGACAGTGCACAGTACCACTTCTCTCCTGTGTATATGGACAGTGCACAGTACCACTTCTCTCCTGTGTATATGGACAGTGCACAGTACCACTTCTCTCCTGTATATACGGACAGTGCACAGTACCACTTCTTATCTCCTGTATATACGGACAGTGCACAGTACCACTTCTTATCTCCTGTATATACGGACAGTGCACAGTACCACTTCTCTCCTGTATATACGGACAGTGCACAGTACCACTTCTCTCCTGTATATGGACAGTGCACAGTACCACTTCTCTCCTGTATATACGGACAGTGCACAGTACCACTTCTCTCCTGTATATACGGACAGTGCACAGTACCACTTCTCTCGTGTATATACGGACAGTGCACAGTACCACTTCTCTCGTGTATATACGGACAGTGCACAGTACCACTTCTCTTCTCCTGTGTATATGGACAGTGCACAGTACCACTTCTCTCCTGTATATACGGACAGTGCACAGTACCACTTCTCTCCTGTGTATATGGACAGTGCACAGTACCACTTCTCTCCTGTGTATATGGACAGTGCACAGTACCACTTCTCTCCTGTATATATGGCAGTGCACAGTACCACTTCTCCTGTATATATGGACAGTGCACAGTACCACTTCTTATCTCCTGTATGTATGGACAGTGCACAGTACCACTTCTTATCTCCTGTATATACGGACAGTGCACAGTACCACTTCTCTCCTGTATATACGGACAGTGCACAGTACCACTTCTCTCCTGTATATATGGACAGTGCACAGTACCACTTCTCTCCTGTATATACGGACAGTGCACAGTACCACTTCTCTCCTGTATATACGGACAGTGCACAGTACCACTTCTCTCCTGTGTATACGGACAGTGCACAGTACCACTTCTCTCCTGTATATATGGCAGTGCACAGTACCACTTCTCCTGTATATATGGACAGTGCACAGTACCACTTCTTATCTCCTGTATGTATGGACAGTGCACAGTACCACTTCTTATCTCCTGTATATACGGACAGTGCACAGTACCACTTCTCTCCTGTATATACGGACAGTGCACAGTACCACTTCTCTCCTGTATATATGGACAGTGCACAGTACCACTTCTCTCCTGTATATATGGACAGTGCACAGTACCACTTCTCTCCTGTATATATGGACAGTGCACAGTACCACTTCTCTCCTGTATATATGGACAGTGCACAGTACCACTTCTCTCCTGTGTATATGGACAGTGCACAGTACCACTTCTCTCCTGTATATACGGACAGTGCACAGTACCACTTCTCTCCTGTATATACGGACAGTGCACAGTACCACTTCTCTCCTGTATATACGGACAGTGCACAGTACCACTTCTCTCCTGTGTATACGGACAGTGCACAGTACCACTTCTCTCCTGTATATATGGACAGTGCACAGTACCACTTCTCTCCTGTATATATGGACAGTGCACAGTACCACTTCTCTCCTGTATATACGGACAGTGCACAGTACCACTTCTCTCGTGTATATACGGACAGTGCACAGTACCACTTCTCTCGTGTATATACGGACAGTGCACAGTACCACTTCTCTTCTCCTGTGTATATGGACAGTGCACAGTACCACTTCTCTCCTGTATATACGGACAGTGCACAGTACCACTTCTCTCCTGTGTATATGGACAGTGCACAGTACCACTTCTCTCCTGTGTATATGGACAGTGCACAGTACCACTTCTCTCCTGTATATATGGCAGTGCACAGTACCACTTCTCCTGTATATATGGACAGTGCACAGTACCACTTCTTATCTCCTGTATGTATGGACAGTGCACAGTACCACTTCTTATCTCCTGTATATACGGACAGTGCACAGTACCACTTCTCTCCTGTATATACGGACAGTGCACAGTACCACTTCTCTCCTGTATATATGGACAGTGCACAGTACCACTTCTCTCCTGTATATACGGACAGTGCACAGTACCACTTCTCTCCTGTATATACGGACAGTGCACAGTACCACTTCTATCCTGTGTATACGGACAGTGCACAGTACCACTTCTCTCCTGTATATATGGCAGTGCACAGTACCACTTCTCCTGTATATATGGACAGTGCACAGTACCACTTCTTATCTCCTGTATGTATGGACAGTGCACAGTACCACTTCTTATCTCCTGTATATACGGACAGTGCACAGTACCACTTCTCTCCTGTATATATGGACAGTGCACAGTACCACTTCTCTCCTGTATATATGGACAGTGCACAGTACCACTTCTCTCCTGTGTATATGGACAGTGCACAGTACCACTTCTCTCCTGTATATATGGACAGTGCACAGTACCACTTCTCTCCTGTATATATGGACAGTGCACAGTACCACTTCTCTCCTGTATATATGGACAGTGCACAGTACCACTTCTCTCCTGTATATATGGACAGTGCACAGTACCACTTCTCTCCTGTGTATATGGACAGTGCACAGTACCACTTCTCTCCTGTATATACGGACAGTGCACAGTACCACTTCTCTCCTGTATATACGGACAGTGCACAGTACCACTTCTCTCCTGTATATATGGACAGTGCACAGTACCACTTCTCTCCTGTATATATGGACAGTGCACAGTACCACTTCTCTCCTGTATATATGGACAGTGCACAGTACCACTTCTCTCCTGTATATATGGACAGTGCACAGTACCACTTCTCTCCTGTGTATATGGACAGTGCACAGTACCACTTCTCTCCTGTATATACGGACAGTGCACAGTACCACTTCTCTCCTGTATATACGGACAGTGCACAGTACCACTTCTCTCCTGTATATATGGACAGTGCACAGTACCACTTCTCTCCTGTATATATGGACAGTGCACAGTACCACTTCTCTCCTGTATATATGGACAGTGCACAGTACCACTTCTCTCCTGTATATATGGACAGTGCACAGTACCACTTCTCTCCTGTATATATGGACAGTGCACAGTACCACTTCTCTCCTGTATATATGGACAGTGCACAGTACCACTTCTTATCTCCTGTAGTATAGCTGAGTCTGCAGCTTGTGCTGGTGATTCCTGGTGACAGTCCCCCCCCCCCCCCCCCCTTGTCCCTGTTGCCCCTCCCCCTCCTCTGGGCTCAGACATTCCACTGGTCACATGACACAAGTCTCTGTCTCTTATTCTACAATGTAAAGAGACAAGTTGCAATGTAACAATAAACAATGTATCAGCCAGGGCGAGAGACCCCTCCAAATCCAGGGAACACCTCAGTACACCCTCCCCCCTCCTCCTCCTCACTCCCCGCCCCCTCTGCTGACACCTTCGGCTTCTCTTGCATCAGACTTCAATGCGGTTTCCATCAGCTGAGCCTGTGATCTGCAGAGCATTGCACTCCAGTATAGGTAGAAGTGATCCTCAGCCTGCAGACTATCACTCCTGGCTACACTACACAGGTCTGCTGCAGAGCATTGCACTCCCCTATAGAATGAGATCATCTGCAGATCTTCGCCCCATCATGCACAGTGTGCACACAGACCACTCACCTTTATCTGGGAGAGCAGCTCCTGGGGGCTCAGGCCGGGGGTCTCCGTCACCTCAATGCCCCCCTGAGAGCGCAGAATGTGGGCACAGGCCGGGGCCAGGCTGTCGCTGATCAGCACCCGTCTAATGTCTGATAGAGCCATCGGGGTAGTCGGCTGTCGGCTGTCTCAGGCCCCGGTGTAGTCGGCGGTCTCCTCAGTCTTTCTTCTCTGCAGTCTCCAGCCCGGACAATGCGGTTATTATTCCAGTCACATCCAGACTGAGCCCTCACGTTTTCCAAATCAGTGAATTTCAAATCTCCTCCTCTCCTCCCCCTGACAGCCCATAACAGCCCCTCTCCTCCCCCTGACAGCCCATAACAGCCCCTCTCCTCCCCCTGACAGCCCATAACAGCCCATAACAGCCCCTCTCCTCCCCCTGACAGCCCATAACAGCCCATAACAGCCCCTCTCCTCCCCCTGACAGCCCATAACAGCCCCTCTCCTCCCCCTGACAGCCCATAACAGTCCATAACAGCCCCTCTCCTCCCCCTGACAGCCCATAACAGCCCATAACAGCCCATAACAGCCCCTCTCCCCCCCTCTCCTCCTCCCCCTGACAGCCCCTCTCCTCCCCCTCTCCTCCCCCTCTCCTCCCCCTCTCTTCCTCCCCCTGACAACCCATAACAGCCCCTCTCCTCCCCTCCTCCCCCTCTACCTGACAGCCCCTCTCCTCCTCCCCCTGACAGCCCCTCTCCTGCCCCTGACAGCCCCTCTCCTCCTCCCCCTGACAGCCCCTCTCCTCCTGCCCCTGACAGCCCCTCTCCTGCCCCTGACAGCCCCTCTCCTCCTTCCCCTGACAGCCCCTCTCCTCCTTCCCCTGACAGCCCCTCTCCTCCTGCCCCTGACAGCCCCTCTCCTCCTTCCCCTGACAGCCCCTCTCCTCCTTCCCCTGACAGCCCCTCTCCTCCTGCCCCTGACAGCCCCTCTCCTCCTGCCCCTGACAGCCCCTCTCCTCCTTCCCCTGACAGCCCCTCTCCTCCTGCCCCTGACAGCCCCTCTCCTCCTGCCCCTGACAGCCCCTCTCCTCCTCCCCCTGACAGCTCCTCTCTTCCTCCCCCTGACAGCCCCTCTCCTCCTGCCCCTGACAGCCCCTCTCCTCCTCCCCCTGACAGCCCCTCTCTTCCTCCCCCTGACAGCCCCTCTCTTCCTCCCCCTGACAGCCCCTCTCTTCCTCCCCCTGACAGCCCCTCTCCTCCTGCCCCTGACAGCCCCTCTCCTCCTCCACCTGACAGCCCCTCTCCTCCTCCCCCTGACAGCCCCTCTCCTCCTGCCCCTGACAGCCCCTCTCCTCCTGCCCCTGACAGCCCCTCTCCTCCTTCCCCTGACAGCCCCTCTCCTCCTGCCCCTGACAGCCCCTCTCCTCCTTCCCCTGACAGCCCCTCTCCTCCTTCCCCTGACAGCCCCTCTCCTCCTGCCCCTGACAGCCCCTCTCCTCCTGCCCCTGACAGCCCCTCTCCTCCTTCCCCTGACAGCCCCTCTCCTCCTGCCCCTGACAGCCCCTCTCCTCCTGCCCCTGACAGCCCCTCTCCTCCTCCCCCTGACAGCTCCTCTCTTCCTCCCCCTGACAGCCCCTCTCCTCCTGCCCCTGACAGCCCCTCTCCTCCTCCCCCTGACAGCCCCTCTCTTCCTCCCCCTGACAGCCCCTCTCTTCCTCCCCCTGACAGCCCCTCTCCTCCTGCCCCTGACAGCCCCTCTCCTCCTCCACCTGACAGCCCCTCTCCTCCTCCCCCTGACAGCCCCTCTCCTCCCCCCCCTGACAGCCCCTCTCCTCCCCCCCCTGACAGCCCCTCTCCTGCCCCTGACAGCCCCTCTCCTCCTCCCCCTGACAGCCCCTCTCTTCCTCCCCCTGACAGCCCCTCTCCTCCTGCCCCTGACAGCCCCTCTCCTCCTCCACCTGACAGCCCCTCTCCTCCTCCCCCTGACAGCCCCTCTCCTCCTGCCCCTGACAGCCCCTCTCCTCCTCCCCCTGACAGCCCCTCTCCTGCCCCTGACAGCCCCTCTCCTCCTCCCCCTGACAGCTCCTCTCTTCCTCCCCCTGACAACCCCTCTCCTCCTCCACCTGACAGCTGCTCTCTTCCTCCCCCTGACAGCCCCTCTCCTCCTCCACCTGACAGCCCCTCTCCTCCTGCCCCTGACAGCCCCTCTCCTCCTCCCCCTGACAGCCCCTCTCCTCCTCCACCTGACAGCTCCTCTCCTCCTCCCCCTGACAGCCCCTCTCCTCCTGCCCCTGACAGCCCCTCTCCTCCTCCCCCTGACAGCCCCTCTCCTCCTCTACCTGACAGCCCCTCTCCTCCTCTACCTGACAGCCCCTCTCCTCCTCCACCTGACAGCCCCTCTCCTCCTGCCCCTGACAGCCCCTCTCCTCCTGCCCCTGACAGCCCCTCTCCTCCTGCCCCTGACAGCCCCTCTCCTCCTGCCCCTGACAGCCCCTCTCCTCCTCCCCCTGACAGCCCCTCTCCTCCTCCACCTGACAGCCCCTCTCCTCCTTCCCCTGACAGCCCCTCTCCTCCTCTACCTGACAGCCCCTCTCCTCCTCCACCTGACAGCCCCTCTCCTCCTTCCCCTGACAGCCCCTCTCCTCCTTCCCCTGACAGCCCCTTTCATCCTCCCCCTGACAGCCCCTCTCCTCCCCCTCTCCTCCTCTACCTGACAGCCCCTCTCCTCCCCCTCTCCTCCTCTACCTGACAGCCCCTCTCCTCCTCCACCTGACAGCCCCTCTCCTCCTGCCCCTGACAGCCCCTCTCCTCCTCCCCCTGACAGCCCCTCTCCTCCCCCTCTCCTCCTCTACCTGACAGCCCCTCTCCTCCCCCTCTCCTCCTCTACCTGACAGCCCCTCTCCTCCCACTCTCCTCCTCCCCCTTAAAGCCCCTCTCTTCCTCCCCCTTAAAGCCCCTCTCTTCCTCCCCTGACAGCCCCTCTCCTCCTCCCCCTGACAGCCTCTCTCCTCCCCCTCTCCTCCTCTACCTGACAGCCCCTCTCCTCCCCCTCTCCTCCTCTACCTGACAGCCCCTCTCCTCCCCCTCTCCTCCTCTACCTGACAGCCCCTCTCCTCCCCCTCTCCTCCTCCCCCTGACAGCCCCTCTCCTCCTCTACCTGACAGCCCCTCTCCTCCTCTACCTGACAGCCCCTCTCCTCCTCCCCCTGACAGCCCCTCTCCTCCTGCCCCTGACAGCCCCTCTCCTCCCCCCCCTGACAGCCCCTCTCCTCCTGCCCCTGACAGCCCCTCTCCTCCTGCCCCTGACAGCCCCTCTCCTCCTCCCCCTGACAGCCCCTCTCCTCCTCCACCTGACAGCCCCTCTCCTCCTTCCCCTGACAGCCCCTCTCCTCCTCTACCTGACAGCCCCTCTCCTCCTCCACCTGACAGCCCCTCTCCTCCTTCCCCTGACAGCCCCTCTCCTCCTTCCCCTGACAGCCCCTCTCATCCTCCCCCTGACAGCCCCTCTCCTCCCCCTCTCCTCCTCTACCTGACAGCCCCTCTCCTCCCCCTCTCCTCCTCTACCTGACAGCCCCTCTCCTCCTCCACCTGACAGCCCCTCTCCTCCTGCCCCTGACAGCCCCTCTCCTCCTCCCCCTGACAGCCCCTCTCCTCCCCCTCTCCTCCTCTACCTGACAGCCCCTCTCCTCCCCCTCTCCTCCTCTACCTGACAGCCCCTCTCCTCCCACTCTCCTCCTCCCCCTGACAGCCCCTCTCTTCCTCCCCCTTAAAGCCCCTCTCTTCCTCCCCCTGACAGCCCCTCTCCTCCTCCCCCTGACAGCCTCTCTCCTCCCCCTCTCCTCCTCTACCTGACAGCCCCTCTCCTCCCCCTCTCCTCCTCTACCTGACAGCCCCTCTCCTCCCCCTCTCCTCCTCTACCTGACAGCCCCTCTCCTCCCCCTCTCCTCCTCCCCCTGACAGCCCCTCTCCTCCTCTACCTGACAGCCCCTCTCCTCCTCCCCCTGACAGCCCCTCTCCTCCCCCTCTCCTCCTCTACCTGACAACCTCTCTCCTCCCCCTGACAGCCCCTCTCCTCCTTCCCCTGACAGCCCCTCTCCTCCTTCCCCTGACAGCCCCTCTCCTCCTCCCCCTGACAGCCCCTCTCCTCCCCCTCTCCTCCTCCCCCTGACAGCCCCTCTCCTCCTCCACCTGACAGCCCCTCTCCTCCTCCACCTGACAGCCCCTCTCCTCCTCCCCCTGACAGCCCCTCTCCTCCCCCTGACAGCCCCTCTCCTCCTCTACCTGACAACCTCTCTCCTCCCCCTGACAGCCCCTCTCCTCCTCTACCTGACAACCTCTCTCCTCCCCCTGACAGCCCCTCTCCTCCCCCTCTCCTCCTCCCCCTGACAGCCCCTCTCCTCCTTCCCCTGACAGCCCCTCTCCTCCTCCCCCTGACAGCCCCTCTCCTCCTCCCCCTGACAGCCCCTCTCCTCCTCCCCCTGACAGCCCCTCTCCTCCCCCTCTCCTCCTCCCCCTGACAGCTCCTCTCCTCCTCCCCCTGACAGCCCCTCTCCTCCCCCTCTCCTCCTCCCCCTGACAGCCCCTCTCCTCCTCCCCCTGACAGCCCCTCTCCTCCCCCTCTCCTCCTCCCCCTGACAGCCCCTCTCCTCCCCCTCTCCTCCTTCCCCTGACAGCCCCTCTCCTCCTTCCCCTGACAGCCCCTCTCCTCCTTCCCCTGACAGCCCCTCTCCTCCTCCACCTGACAGCCCCTCTCCTCCTTCCCCTGACAGCCCCTCTCCTCCTCCCCCTGACAGCCCCTCTCCTCCTCCCCCTGACAGCCCCTCTCCTCCCCCTCTCCTCCTCCCCCTGACAGCCCCTCTCCTCCCCCTCTCCTCCTCCCCCTGACAGCCCCTCTCCTCCTTCCCCTGACAGCCCCTCTCCTCCTCTACCTGAGAGCCCCTCTCCTCCCCCTCTCCTCCTTCCCCTGACAGCCCCTCTCCTCCTTCCCCTGACAGCCCCTCTCCTCCTCCCCCTGACAGCCCCTCTCCTCCTCCCCCTGACAGCCCCTCTCCTCCCCCTCTCCTCCTCCCCCTGACAGCCCCTCTCCTCCTCTACCTGAGAGCCCCTCTCCTCCCCCTCTCCTCCTTCCCCTGACAGCCCCTCTCCTCCTTCCCCTGACAACCCCTATCCTCCTCCCCCTGACAGCCCCTCTCCTCCTCCCCCTGACAGCCCCTCTCCTCCCCCTCTCCTCCTCCCCCTGACAGCCCCTCTCCTCCTCTACCTGAGAGCCCCTCTCCTCCCCCTCTCCTCCTTCCCCTGACAGCCCCTCTCCTCCTTCCCCTGACAGCCCCTCTCCTCCTCCCCCTGACAGCCCCTCTCCTCCTCCCCCTGACAGCCCCTCTCCTCCCCCTCTCCTCCTCCCCCTGACAGCCCCTCTCCTCCTCTACCTGACAGCCCCTCTCCTCCCTCTCTTCTACACCTGAGTGTAAGTTTATTGCAGGCAGATTCTTGAGGAGGAATAAGAATCCTCCCAATTCCACCACCAATTCTTATGGCAGTGAAAACTGAATAAATGGTAATTCTCTTCAAGCAAACAAAAAGTGGCTGCACCCTGAAACATACATACAGAGCAGACAATGTCACGTGTTCAGTCCCTGACACATCACGTGATTAGTTTATGCTAATAGACAGTGGTAGGCGGAGCTTACAGCGCTGATGTCATATGCTGTATATAAGGTTGTGCACTCCTGATCGGCCATGCAAACAGATCTGTCTTGTATCTCGCCACATGTCATTGCTGTTAGCCAGGCTAATAACAACAGGTACAGGAGGGCGTCCAGCAGGGATGGCCAAACTTTTTGCAAAGTGGGCCAGAATTGGTAGGGTGTGAATGTGTGGGGGCCGACCATGTAGCCTGACATTCTTATAGTCATTAACATTAAACGGAAATGAACTATTTTATGAAATTTTTTAAACAAATTTTTACCAAAATTACTCCGCCTTTCATATTTGAAGACCAAAATCAAATCACTGAGATATTAGAATTTATAGATACAACATAAAAAAATTAATCCCGGACAACCCCTTTAATACATCCCCTAATGCCCCCCATAGCTTGGTGGCCCCCACACAATTTAATGGCCGCATCTCTGATCCCTATACCGGTAACTGCACGTGGGCAGCTCGGTGGCTCAGTGGTTAGCTCTGTGGCTTTGCAGCACTGGAGTCTTGGGTTTGACTTCAGCCCGGGTGAACGTCTGCAGGTAGCTTGTAGGTTCTCCACTTGCTTGCCTGGGTTTCCTCTGGTTACTCCAGTTTCCTCCCACACTCCACAGACATCCTGATAGGGGAGGTGGATTGTGCGCCCTGTACGGGCCGGCGACTGACAATGTCTGTAACACGCTGAGGAATATGATGGCGCTATACAAGTGAGCCAAATAAATACAGGTAGGTGGGACATATTGTGATCCCGCTCTGTCTTCTTGCTCCGAGCACACTATTACCATGTCATATGCACTGAGAGCAGGAAGAAGTGGGAAGCGTGGAGAGCAGACAGATAAGTATTGGTACTTAGCTTGTAGGCCACATGCTCCATGTGGCCTGTGGCCTTCAAGTCGGACAGTGGTAGAGTAAGAAGCCTGTGACTTCCTGCTCTACCAGAATCAGAGCCATGTCCGTGTTGCCAATTGTAGAAGAACCTGTCTGCAGTCACTTACAACCTCCTGCTCACAGCCTCGTCTTCCCTCTTCAGCCCTCAATAGGCCCCGTGTGCCGCACTTCAGGTATGAGGCTAAAGAGGAAAGGCCGCAGGAGCGGGAATAGGTAAATTAATAGGGTTCATTAGCACAGGGACCACCAGGGGATTCACCAGTACCCCGATGGGCCAGTCCAAGCCTGCTGTGGTCTACGCTGCTGGCGGGCCACATAGTGCTAATTTATGACACAGGTCGTGAGTTGGTGGAAATTTAAACACGGGCCACAATTAATCCCCAGGCCGGACTGAGAGAACCAAGCGATGTGCACAGGCAGGTGAGCAGTGCTAGAATACAATTCGTATAGTCAGACTTAGATAGGACGGGTTCAGTGCGTGAGCGCTGCGGACAGCTAAACACTTTCATTGCCGGCTAATAATCTCTATTGTCTGACAGTAATGGCTGCTGCCTGTACAATCGTCTCTATCCTTAAATATCAGTGAGACATATCTTCTTAGGGGCAATTTGGGGTAAGAGGTCACATGTTTTCATTAACTACCTAGTGACATTAATTTTACCTGCAGAAACCTTGTAACGTTCATCCAGGTATATTCTGCACATCAAACATCTTACAAAGACATTTAGGGAGGAGCATCGGGGGTTAATCTGCACCAAGTGTTTCTGCACGAGTGCGCACGTATCACATCTACATCACAATACAGCAGTAATGGCGGCCATGGGACGAGTAGTAACTAATGGGAAAGGCGTTTTCTGTTAGGGCTCGTTCACACGGGCACAGAGGGGGCGGATTATGGAGCGTAATCCACGTCATAATCCACCCCCTCACAATGGTGGTCTATGGAGTTCGCCAGGCTGCTGCCCTTTCTTCAGGTGAATTCCGTGGCTCGAGCCGCGGCGTCCGCCTGGTGGCAGCAACCTCCGGTGTTGGCCCATTCATTTCAGCCGACTCGAGAGGGGGGAGCCGCGACAGTCGTGGCAGGCGGGTTTTGACCCAAGAGTGACCCCGCCCCCTGTGTGAACTAGCTCTTAGTGCTATTAATGGGTTAATAAATGCACCCAAATACCTTTAGCTTGTTTGGAGTGGTTCCTAGGGGTCTCTGGGAGCTCCTGGTATCTTCTGCATTTGTTTACATGGTTCAGCTTCCTGCTATGTAACTTAGACGCTAGCTACTTCTCACCTCTCCACCCCCTCACCTCACTCCCCTCCTTTCTTCTCCCCCTCCTCACCTCATACACCCCCTCTCTGTCTCACTAGCTATCCTCCCCACTACTAGCCCTTCCCTACCTACTCAGCTCAACCCCCGACCCCAGTATATACTTTCCTTTCTTCCTTCCAGCCTTCCTCCTGTGGGGCCGTCCATCCTTCTTTCTTGTCCCAGCGTTGCTCTGTGATCTGTAGCCGATGCTCCACCTCTACTGTACAGGTGAGGGAGCGGCGTATTAGAGGTGGATTATCCGCTGAAGAGCACAGAGCAGTGCTGCGACTATAGCGCGCACCGGCAGTCAGACAAGAGGGAGGAGCTGCGCAGCAGGAAGAAGCCTGGAAAGAGTATGGGTAAGTATGATGGGGTGGATGGGGGAGGGGAGGAGTGACGTTCCATTTCCAGAAACTGGGAAATGAATCATCACCGGATAACCAGCAAATGTCCCTGAGGCGGTCACATGACATGACAGGGAGACAGGTAAACATAGATTTTTGATAAGTTCTGTTATTTAGTAAGTAGGTGGGGGAGGGGGTTGAGATTAGTGTAGGGATTCGTTTTTATCTCGAACAACCCCTTTAAAATAAAGACTCTCCATCATTTCAGCATTTGTTGGTGTGTTCCCCCAATATACAGACTAGCCTGTGCTAATATCATACTAAATATACAGGACGGGTGACACAGCATGTAATACAGGACGGGTGACACAGCATGTAATACAGGACAGCTGACACAGCATGTAATATAGGACGGCTGACACAGCATGTAATATAGGACGGCTGACACAGCATGTAATACAAGACAGGTGACACAGCATGTAATACAGGACGGGTGACACAGCATGTAATACAGGACGGCTGACACAGCATGTAATACAGGACGGGTGACACAGCATGTAATACAGGACGGCTGACACAGCATGTAATATAGGACGGCTGACACAGCATGTAATACAGGACGGCTGACACAGCATGTAATATAGGACGGGTGACACAGCATATAATACAGGACGGCTGACACAGCATGTAATATAGGACAGCTGACACAGCATGTAATATAGGACGGCTGACACAGCATGTAATACAGGACGGGTGACACAGCATGTAATACAGGACGGGTGACACAGCATGTAATACAAGACGGGTGACACAGCATGTAATATAGGACGGGTGACACAGCATGTAATACAGGACGGGTGACACAGCATGTAATACAGGACGGCTGACACAGCATGTAATACAGGACGGGTGACACAGCATGTAATACAGGACGGCTGACACAGCATGTAATATAGGACGGCTGACACAGCATGTAATACAGGACGGCTGACACAGCATGTAATATAGGACGGGTGACACAGCATATAATACAGGACGGCTGACACAGCATGTAATATAGGACGGGTGACACAGCATGTAATATAGGACGGCTGACACAGCATGTAATACAGGACGGCTGACACAGCATGTAATATAGGACGGCTGACACAGCATGTAATACAAGACAGGTGACACAGCATGTAATATAGGACGGGTGACACAGCATGTAATACAGGACGGCTGACATAGCATGTAATATAGGACGGCTGACACAGCATGTAATACAGGACGGCTGACACAGCATGTAATACAGGACGGGTGACACAGCATGTAATACAGGACGGGTGACACAGCATGTAATATAGGACGGGTGACACAGCATGTAATATAGGACGGGTGACACAGCATGTAATATAGGACGGGTGACACAGCATATAATATAGGACGGATGACACAGCATGTAATACAGGACAGCTGACACAGCATGTAATACAGGACGGCTGACACAGCATGTAATACAGGACGGGTGACACAGCATGTAATACAGGACGGGTGACACAGCATGTAATACAGGACGGCTGACACAGCATGTAATACAGGACGGCTGACACAGCATGTAATATAGGACGGCTGACACAGCATGTAATACAGGACGGCTGACACAGCATGTAATACAGGATGGCTGACACAGCATGTAATATAGGACGGGTGACACAGCATGTAATACAGGACGGGTGACACAGCATGTAATATAGGACGGGTGACACAGCATGTAATATAGGACGGCTGACACAGCATGTAATACAGGACGGCTGACACAGCATGTAATATAGGACGGCTGACACAGCATGTAATACAGGACGGCTGACACAGCATGTAATACAGGACGGCTGACACAGCATGTAATATAGGACGGCTGACACAGCATGTAATATAGGACGGCTGACACAGCATGTAATATAGGACGGGTGACACAGCATGTAATATAGGACGGCTGACACAGCATGTAATATAGGACGGCTGACACAGCATGTAATACAGGACGGCTGACACAGCATTTAATATAGGACGGCTGACACAGCATGTAATACAGGACGGCTGACACAGCATGTAATGCAGGATGGCTGACACAGCATGTAATATAGGATGGCTGACACAGCATGTAATATAGGACGGGTGACACAGCATGTAATATAGGACGGGTGACACAGCATGTAATATAGGACGGCAGACACAGCATGTAATATAGGACGGGTGACACATCATGTAATACAGGACAGGTGACACAGCATGTAATACAGGACAGCTGACACAGCATGTAATACAGGACGGCTGACACAGCATGTAATATAGGACGGGTGACACAGCATGTAATATAGGACGGGTGACACAGCATGTAATACAGGACGGCTGACACAGCATGTAATACAGGACGGCTGACACAGCATGTAATAGAGGACGGGTGACACAGCATGAAATACAGGACGGGTGACACAGCATGTAATATAGGACGGGTGACAGCATGTAATACAGGACGGGTGACACAGCATGTAATATAAGACGGGTGACACAGCATATAATATAGGACGGGTGACACAGCATGTAATATAGGACGGGTGACACAGCATGTAATATAGGACGGGTGACAGCATGTAATATAGGACGGGTGACACAGCATGTAATATAGGACGGGTGACACAGCATGTAATATAGGACGGGTGACACAGCATGTAATATAGGACGGGTGACACAGCATGTAATATAGGACGGGTGACACAGCATGTAATATAGGATGGGTGACAGCATGTAATATAGGACGGGTGACACAGCATGTAATATAGGACGGCTGACACAGCATGTAATACAGGACGGCTGACACAGCATGTAATAGAGGACGGGTGACACAGCATGTAATACAGGACGGGTGACACAGCATGTAATACAGGACGGCTGACACAGCTTGTAATATAGGACGGGTGACACAGCATGTAATATAGGACGGGTGACACAGCATGTAATACAGGACGGCTGACACAGCATGTAATACAGGACGGCTGACACAGCATTTAATATAGGACGGCTGACACAGCATGTAATAGAGGACGGGTGACACAGCATGTAATACAGGACGGGTGACACAGCATGTAATACAGGACGGGTGACACAGCATGTAATACAGGACAGACGACACAGCATGTAATATAGGACGGGTGACACAGCATGTAATACAGGACGGCTGACACAGCTTGTAATACAGGACGGGTGACACAGCATGTAATATAGGACGGGTGACACAGCATGTAATACAGGACGGCTGACACAGCATGTAATACAGGACAGCCGACACAGCATGTAATATAGGACGGGTGACACAGCATGTAATACAGGACGGCTGACACAGCTTGTAATATAGGATGGGTGACACAGCATGTAATACAGGACAGCCGACACAGCATGTAATATAGGACGGGTGACACAGCATGTAATACAGGACGGCTGACACAGCTTGTAATACAGGACGGGTGACACAGCATGTAATATAGGACGGGTGACACAGCATGTAATACAGGACGGGTGACACAGCATGTAATACAGGACGGCTGACACAGCATGTAATATAGGACGGGTGATACAGCATGTAATATAGGACGGGTGACACAGCATGTAATATAGGACGGGTGACACAGCATGTAATACAGGACAGCCGACACAGCATGTAATATAGGACGGCTGACACAGCATGTAATACAGGACGGGTGACACAGCATGTAATACAGGACAGCCGACACAGCATGTAATATAGGACGGGTGACACAGCATGTAATATAGGACGGGTGACACAGCATGTAATATAGGACGAGTGACACAGCATGTAATATAGGACGGGTGACACAGCATGTAATATAGGACGGGTGACACAGCATGTAATACAGGACGGCTGACACAGCATGTAATACAGGACGGCTGACACAGCATGTAATACAGGACGGCTGACACAGCATGTAATAGAGGACGGGTGACACAGCATGAAATACAGGACGGGTGACACAGCATGTAATACAGGACAGCCGACACAGCATGTAATATAGGACGGGTGACACAGCATGTAATACAGGACGGCTGACACAGCTTGTAATACAGGACGGGTGACACAGCATGTAATATAGGACGGGTGACACAGCATGTAATACAGGACGGGTGACACAGCATGTAATACAGGACGGCTGACACAGCATGTAATATAGGACGGGTGATACAGCATGTAATATAGGACGGGTGACACAGCATGTAATATAGGACGGGTGATACAGCATGTAATATAGGACGGCTGACACAGCATGTAATAGAGGACGGGTGACACAGCATGAAATACAGGACGGGTGACACAGCATGTAATACAGGACAGCCGACACAGCATGTAATATAGGACGGGTGACACAGCATGTAATACAGGACGGCTGACACAGCTTGTAATACAGGACGGGTGACACAGCATGTAATATAGGACGGGTGACACAGCATGTAATACAGGACGGGTGACACAGCATGTAATACAGGACGGCTGACACAGCATGTAATATAGGACGGGTGATACAGCATGTAATACAGGACGGGTGACACAGCATGTAATACAGGACGGCTGACACAGCATGTAATATAGGACGGGTGATACAGCATGTAATATAGGACGGGTGACACAGCATGTAATACAGGACAGCCGACACAGCATGTAATATAGGACGGCTGACACAGCATGTAATACAGGACGGCTGACACAGCATGTAATATAGCATGGGTGACACAGCATGTAATACAGGACAGCCGACACAGCATGTAATATAGGACGGGTGACACAGCATGTAATACAGGACGGCTGACACAGCTTGTAATACAGGATGGGTGACACAGCATGTAATATAGGACGGGTGACACAGCATGTAATACAGGACGGGTGACACAGCATGTAATACAGGACGGCTGACACAGCATGTAATATAGGACGAGTGATACAGCATGTAATATAGGACGGGTGACACAGCATGTAATATAGGACGGGTGACACAGCATGTAATACAGGACAGCCGACACAGCATGTAATATAGGACGGCTGACACAGCATGTAATATAGGACGGGTGACACAGCATGTAATACAGGACGGGTGACACAGCATGTAATACAGGACGGCTGACACAGCATGTAATATAGGACGGGTGATACAGCATGTAATATAGGACGGGTGACACAGCATGTAATACAGGACAGCCGACACAGCATGTAATATAGGACGGGTGACACAGCATGTAATATAGGACGAGTGACACAGCATGTAATATAGGACGGGTGACACAGCATGTAATATAGGACGGGTGACACAGCATGTAATACAGGACGGCTGACACAGCATGTAATACAGGACGGCTGACACAGCATGTAATAGAGGACGGGTGACACAGCATGAAATACAGGACGGGTGACACAGCATGTAATACAGGACAGCCGACACAGCATGTAATATAGGACGGGTGACACAGCATGTAATACAGGACGGCTGACACAGCTTGTAATACAGGACGGGTGACACAGCATGTAATATAGGACGGGTGACACAGCATGTAATACAGGACAGCCGACACAGCATATAATATAGGACGGGTGACACAGCATGTAATATAGGACGAGTGACACAGCATGTAATATAGGACGGGTGATACAGCATGTAATATAGGACGGGTGACACAGCATGTAATATAGCATGGGTGACACAGCATGTAATACAGGACAGCCGACACAGCATGTAATATAGGACGGGTGACACAGCATGTAATACAGGACGGCTGACACAGCTTGTAATACAGGACGGGTGACACAGCATGTAATATAGGACGGGTGACACAGCATGTAATACAGGACGGGTGACACAGCATGTAATACAGGACGGCTGACACAGCATGTAATATAGGACGGGTGATACAGCATGTAATATAGGACGGGTGACACAGCATGTAATATAGGACGGGTGACACAGCATGTAATACAGGACAGCCGACACAGCATGTAATATAGGACGGCTGACACAGCATGTAATATAGGACGGGTGACACAGCATGTAATACAGGACGGGTGACACAGCATGTAATACAGGACGGCTGACACAGCATGTAATATAGGACGGGTGATACAGCATGTAATATAGGACGGGTGACACAGCATGTAATACAGGACGGGTGACACAGCATGTAATACAGGACAGCCGACACAGCATGTAATATAGGACGGGTGACACAGCATGTAATATAGGACGAGTGACACAGCATGTAATATAGGACGGGTGACACAGCATGTAATATAGGACGGGTGACACAGCATGTAATACAGGACGGCTGACACAGCATGTAATACAGGACGGCTGACACAGCATGTAATAGAGGACGGGTGACACAGCATGAAATACAGGACGGGTGACACAGCATGTAATATAAGACGGGTGGCACAGCATATAATATAGGACGGGTGACACAGCATGTAATATAGGACGGGTGACACAGCATGTAATATAGGACGGGTGACAGCATGTAATATAGGACGGGTGACACAGCATGTAATATAGGACGGGTGACACAGCATGTAATATAGGACGGGTGACACAGCATGTAATATAGGACGGGTGACACAGCATGTAATATAGGACGGGTGACAGCATGTAATATAGGACGGGTGACACAGCATGTAATACAGGACGGGTGACACAGCATGTAATATAGGACGGCTGACACAGCATGTAATAGAGGACGGGTGACACAGCATGTAATACAGGACGGGTGACACAGCATGTAATACAGGACGGGTGACACAGCATGTAATACAGGACAGCCGACACAGCATGTAATATAGGACGGGTGACACAGCATGTAATACAGGACGGCTGACACAGCTTGTAATATAGGACGGGTGACACAGCATGTAATATAGGACGGGTGACACAGCATGTAATACAGGACGGCTGACACAGCATGTAATACAGGACAGCCGACACAGCATGTAATATAGGACGGGTGACATAGCATGTAATACATGACGGCTGACACAGCATGTAATACAGGACAGCCGACACAGCATGTAATATAGGACGGGTGACACAGCATGTAATACAGGACGGCTGACACAGCTTGTAATATAGGACAGCAGACACAGCATGTAATATAGGACGGGTGACACAGCTTGTAATATAGGATGGGTGACACAGCATGTAATACAGGACGGCTGACACAGCATGTAATACAGGACAGCCGACACAGCATGTAATATAGGACGGGTGACACAGCTTGTAATATAGGATGGGTGACACAGCATGTAATACAGGACAGCCGACACAGCATGTAATATAGGACGGCTGACACAGCATGTAATATAGGACGGCTGACACAGCATGTAATACAGGACGGCTGACACAGCATGTAATAGAGGACGGGTGACACAGCATGTAATACAGGACGGGTGACACAGCATGTAATATAGGACGGGTGACAGCATGTAATATAGGACGGGTGACACAGCATGTAATATAGGATGGCTGACACAGCATGTAATATAGGACGGCTGACACAGCATGTAATAGAGGACGGGTGACACAGCATGTAATACAGGACGGGTGACACAGCATGTAATACAGGACGGGTGACACAGCATGTAATACAGGACGGCTGACACAGCATGTAATACAGGACAGCCGACACAGCATGTAATATAGGACGGGTGACACAGCTTGTAATATAGGATGGGTGACACAGCATGTAATACAGGACAGCCGACACAGCATGTAATATAGGACGGGTGACACAGCTTGTAATACAGGACGGCTGACACAGCTTGTAATACAGGACGGGTGACACAGCATGTAATATAGGACGGGTGACACAGCATGTAATACAGGACGGGTGACACAGCATGTAATACAGGACGGGTGACACAGCATGTAATACAGGACGGGTGACACAGCATGTAATACAGGACGGGTGACACAGCATGTAATAGAGGACGGGTGACACAGCATGTAATACAGGACGGGTGACACAGCATGTAATACAGGACGGGTGACACAGCATGTAATATAGGACGGGTGACACAGCATGTAATACAGGACGGGTGACATAGCATGTAATACAGGACGGGTGACACAGCATGTAATACAGGACCGCTGACACAGCATGTAATATAGGACGGGTGACACAGCATGTAATACAGGACAGCTGACACAGCATGTAATATAGGACGGCTGACACAGCATGTAATACAGGACGGCTGACATAGCATGTAATACAGGACGGGTGACACAGCATGTAATATAGGACGGGTGACACAGCATGTAATACAGGACGGGTGACACAGCATGTAATATAGGACGGGTGACACAGCATGTAATATAGGACAGGTGACACAGCATGTAATATAGGACGGGTGACACAGCATGTAATATAGGACGGGTGACACAGCATGTAATATAGGACGGGTGATACAGCATGTAATATAAACAGGGATACAGTGTCGGTCCTATATACGTGAAGTCAGGGTCCCACCCTCGGCTTTATCAGATAGAGAGACTTCACAAGTGGTAGTAGTGTTCAAATTTCATATTTTATTTTACGTAAAGTTGAGCAAAACATTTTTCGGTCAGAAGACCTTCCTCAGGATGGGTGACACAGCATGTAATAGAGGACGGGTGACACAGCATGTAATACAGGACGGCTGACACAGCATGTAATACAGGACGGGTGACACAGCATGTAATACAGGATGGGTGACACAGCATGTAATAGAGGACGGGTGACACAGCATGTAATACAGGACGGCTGACACAGCATGTAATACAGGATGGCTGACACAGCATGTAATACAGGACGGGTGACACAGCATGTAATACAGGACGGGTGACACAGCTGCAGGGATCTAGTCTAATACTCAGGAGATCTCGTCACCCAATCAGTGCTTTGAAATTTTTCTTGAAATAAAAAAAAAAATTATATATATATATCTAGTGTCTGAATTCCCAAAGCAGTGACTTGTCCTTATTACTTGGTCATTACAATCTATCTTTTATTAAACTGATTAAAGACGTTAATCCCAAAAGTGTCTACATGTATTCCTGAAGAAGGTGTCGTGAAGACTGGCAAGTAAAGGGGGCCTCTACTGAGTACAGGTGTGGTGACCCAGCTGGTAATATGGCTTCCACTCCCTCAGTCAGGGCGATATTCCTATCTAGTAGAGATGAGCGAACAGTAAAATATTCGATGTTCGTTATTCATTCTGAATAGCCGCTCAATATGTGACTATTGGAAGGAATATGGAACCCCATTATTGTCTATGGGAGAAAATGCTTCGTTTCAGGGGATCCCACCATTCACCTCAGGAGAGTCACCAAGTCCACTATGACACCCCAGGAATTGAGTACCTTTATTATGTCGGGATCCCTGGCAGCTTGTGATATGCCGGAGCTGACTTTTTCCCATAGGAATGCATTGGCCAGCGTTGATTGGCCAGTCTACGGGATTTGGCCAATCAATGCTGGTTCTGCCTGAGGAGGCGGAGTCTAAGATCCGTCCACAGCAGTTTCCATTCTGGTCCGATTTTAGACTCCACCTCCTCAGGCAGAACCAGTGTTGATTGGCCGAATGCCTGTACCCTGGCCAATCAACTCTGGTCAATGCATTTCTATAGTGAGATATAGCAGAGTTGGTCGTAGGGTTAGCCCGGCTATTCCAGACAGATGAAAGAGCTCTGCACTACACCCAACCATCCCTCCAGCTACTCCTCCTGTACTAACACGACTAGCTCAGCTTGGCTATTCCTTAGTACTACTAACGCGCTCAGCTTGGCTATTCCTTAGTACTACTAACACGCTCAGCTTGGCTATTCCTTAGTACTACTAACGCGCTCAGCTTGGCTATTCCTTAGTACTACTAACGCGCTCAGCTTGGCTATTCCTTAGTACTACTAACACGCTCAGCTTGGCTATTCCTTAGTACTACTAACACGCTCAGCTTGGCTATTCCTTAGTACTACTAACACGCTCAGCTTGGCTATTCCTTAGTACTACTAACACGCTCAGCTTGGCTATTCCTTAGTACTACTAACGCGCTCAGCTTGGCTATTCCTTAGTACTACTAACACGCTCAGCTGGGCTATTCCTTAGTACTACTAACACGCTCAGCTTGGCTATTCCTTAGTACTACTAACACGCTCAGCTTGGCTATTCCTTAGTACTACTAACACGCTCAGCTGGGCTATTCCTTAGTACTACTAACGCGCTCAGCTTGGCTATTCCTTAGTACTACTAACGCGTTCAGCTTGGCTATTCCTTAGTACTACTAACGCGCTCAGCTTGGCTATTCCTTAGTACTACTAACACGCTCAGCTTGGCTATTCCTTAGTACTACTAACGCGTTCAGCTTGGCTATTCCTTAGTACTACTAACACGCTCAGCTTGGCTATTCCTTAGTACTACTAACGCGTTCAGCTTGGCTATTCCTTAGTACTACTAACGCGCTCAGCTTGGCTATTCCTTAGTACTACTAACACGCTCAGCTTGGCTATTCCTTAGTACTACTAACGCGCTCAGCTTGGCTATTCCTTAGTACTACTAACACGCTCAGCTTGGCTATTCCTTAGTACTACTAACGCGCTCAGCTTGGCTATTCCTTAGTACTACTAACGCGCTCAGCTTGGCTATTCCTTAGTACTACTAACACGCTCAGCTTGGCTATTCCTTAGTACTACTAACACGCTCAGCTTGGCTATTCCTTAGTACTACTAACACGCTCAGCTGGGCTATTCCTTAGTACTACTAACACGCTCAGCTTGGCTATTCCTTAGTACTACTAACACGCTCAGCTTGGCTATTCCTTAGTACTACTAACGCGCTCAGCTTGGCTATTCCTTAGTACTACTAACGCGCTCAGCTTGGCTATTCCTTAGTACTACTAACGCGCTCAGCTTGGCTATTCCTTAGTACTACTAACGCGTTCAGCTTGGCTATTCCTTAGTACTACTAACGCGCTCAGCTTGGCTATTCCTTAGTACTACTAACACGCTCAGCTTGGCTATTCCTTAGTACTACTAACGCGCTCAGCTGGGCTATTCCTTAGTACTACTAACACGCTCAGCTTGGCTATTCCTTAGTACTACTAACGCGCTCAGCTTGGCTATTCCTTAGTACTACTAACGCGCTCAGCTTGGCTATTCCTTAGTACTACTAACACGCTCAGCTTGGCTATTCCTTAGTACTACTAACACGCTCAGCTTGGCTATTCCTTAGTACTACTAACACGCTCAGCTTGGCTATTCCTTAGTACTACTAACGCGCTCAGCTTGGCTATTCCTTAGTACTACTAAGACGCTCAGCTTGGCTATTCCTTAGTACTACTAACACGCTCAGCTGGGCTATTCCTTAGTACTACTAACGCGCTCAGCTTGGCTATTCCTTAGTACTACTAACACGCTCAGCTTGGCTATTCCTTAGTACTACTAACACGCTCAGCTTGGCTATTCCTTAGTACTACTAACACGCTCAGCTTGGCTATTCCTTAGTACTACTAACACGCTCAGCTTGGCTATTCCTTAGTACTACTAACACGCTCAGCTGGGCTATTCCTTAGTACTACTAACGCGCTCAGCTTGGCTATTCCTTAGTACTACTAACGCGTTCAGCTTGGCTATTCCTTAGTACTACTAACACGCTCAGCTTGGCTATTCCTTAGTACTACTAACACGGTCAGCTTGGCTATTCCTTAGTACTACTAACACGCTCAGCTGGGCTATTCCTTAGTACTACTAACACGCTCAGCTTGGCTATTCCTTAGTACTACTAACACGCTCAGCTCGGCTATTCCTTAGTACTACTAACGCGCTCAGCTTGGCTATTCCTTAGTACTACTAACGCGCTCAGCTTGGCTATTCCTTAGTACTACTAACACGCTCAGCTGGGCTATTCCTTAGTACTACTAACGCGCTCAGCTTGGCTATTCCTTAGTACTACTAACACGCTCAGCTCGGCTATTACTTAGTACTACTAACACGCTCAGCTGGGCTATTCCTTAGTACTACTAACGCGCTCAGCTCGGCTATTCCTTAGTACTACTAACACGCTCAGCTTGGCTATTCCTTAGTACTACTAACACGCTCAGCTCGGCTATTCCTTAGTACTACTAACGCGCTCAGCTTGGCTATTCCTTAGTACTACTAACACGCTCAGCTTGGCTATTCCTTAGTACTACTAACACGCTCAGCTTGGCTATTCCTTAGTACTACTGACGCGCTCAGCTTGGCTATTCCTTAGTACTACTAATGCGCTCAGCTTGGCTATTCCTTAGTACTACTAACACGCTCAGCTTGGCTATTCCTTAGTACTACTAACACGCTCAGCTTGGCTATTCCTTAGTACTACTAACACGCTCAGCTTGGCTATTCCTTAGTACTACTAACGCGCTCAGCTTGGCTATTCCTTAGTACTACTAACACGCTCAGCTTGGCTATTCCTTAGTACTACTAACGCGCTCAGCTTGGCTATTCCTTAGTACTACTAACACGCTCAGCTTGGCTATTCCTTAGTACTACTAACACGCTCAGCTCGGCTATTACTTAGTACTACTAACACGCTCAGCTGGGCTATTCCTTAGTACTACTAACACGCTCAGCTTGGCTATTCCTTAGTACTACTAACACGCTCAGCTTGGCTATTCCTTAGTACTACTAACACGCTCAGCTGGGCTATTCCTTAGTACTACTAACGCGCTCAGCTCGGCTATTCCTTAGTACTACTAACGCTCAGCTTGGCTATTCCTTAGTACTACTAACGCGCTCAGCTTGGCTATTCCTTAGTACTACTAACGCGCTCAGCTGGGCTATTCCTTAGTACTACTAACGCGCTCAGCTGGGCTATTCCTTAGTACTACTAACACGCTCAGCTTGGCTATTCCTTAGTACTACTAACGCGCTCAGCTTGGCTATTCCTTAGTACTACTAACGCGCTCAGCTTGGCTATTCCTTAGTACTACTAACACGCTCAGCTTGGCTATTCCTTAGTACTACTAACGCGCTCAGCTCGGCTATTCCTTAGTACTACTAACACGCTCAGATCAGCTATTACACTAAGGAATAGCCAAGCTGAGCTAGTTGTGTTAGTACAGGAGGAGTAGCTGGAGGGATGGTTGGGTGTAGTGCAGAGCTCTTTCATCTCCGGTGTCTGGAGTAGCCGGGCTAACCGCACGGGCTCTGCTATATCTCGCTATAGGAATGCATTGACCAGCGTTGATTGGCCAGGGTACGGGCATTTGGCCAATCAACGCTGGTTAATGCATTCCTATGGGAAAAAGTCAGCTCGCGCATATCACAAGCTGACAGGGATCCCGGCCAGATAGAGCCCCAAAGAGCTGGTGAGTGACATCCCCCCTAAATAAAGGTAACCCCTAGCTAACCCTCCTGTACATCTGTCCCTGTCTCACAGTCACATAGGTCACAGTCCCAAATTAGTTGAATGATAAATCCACCATTTGTATAAATTGGAGGTCACATGTTTTCGGCAGCCAACTACTTTTTTTGATTTTTTCTCAGTGCTTCCGTTGTCGTAGTTCCTGTCTCACCTCCCCTGCACAGTTATTGGTGCAAAAAACACGCCAGGGAAGGTGGGAGGGGAATCAAATTTTTAGTGAGTTTGCCACCTGGTGTTCGATTGGAATTGAACACCTCGAACGGCCTGATATTCGATCGAATATCAATTCAATTGAATGCCGTTCGCTCATCTCTACTATCTAGTCAATTAGGACGACTTTCTTGTTCACACAGACTCCTCCCATTGATGTGAACCTATAATTAGACAGCAGACACGAGCATACACTGTGGGGCGGGGGTCCGTTGTGAGTCAGGGCTGCTCCAGTAGTTAGCCATCTCTATTAGCCCTGTCCATCCCCTAGGGCTGCGGTTTTTACCTCCTTCTACCTCCTGATGAACCTGAATGGGGGAACGCGTTGAGGGAAGCAATTAGCACCGACACACAAGAGGGGGAGAGTTTAGTGAAGGAAACCTGCAATGGCAATATTAGCCCCTAGGGGATGGACAGGGCTGATAGAGATGGCTGACTACTGCGGCAGCCCTGACTCACAACGGACCCCACAGTGTATGCTCGTGTGTGCTGTCTAATTATAGGTTCACATCAATGGGAGGAGTCTGTGTGACTAGATAGGAATATATGAGGGAGTGGGAGCCGTATTACCAACTGGGTCACCACACCTGTATTCAGTAGAGGCCCCCTTTACATGCAAGTCTTCACAAAACCTTCCTAAGGAATACATGTAAACACTTTGGGGATTTACGTTTTTAAGGACAATTAAGTGTACGCAGTTTCACGTTTCCTTACACCCTGTGTAATCTTTTGTGCTGTAAAGTGACTAGAAAAACCCCAAGGCAGGACACAGGCAAAAGGTGGCAGATGAGGAAACACTCACTCAAGTACTACTAAAAATAAGAATGTGGATGGCAACAGCAACACCACCTCTAGTCTGGACAGCCCGACCAGTAGCCACAGTGTTGTCGTACTTCCTGAGAATAAAGATTGTGCCCAAAGCAGAATCACAAATATTGAGTGAGGGTCTGTGTGTTCCTTCTCAATGTGTAATTTACCACCATGTATTTTTGCACTGTTATCCAAGCCTTCCGCTTTATCTTCAGTGACACAGATCCCATTCTCTAGTAGTCATGTGCTATCTGCTGAGAGAGAGATTCCTCATAGTCCAAGACCTCCTCTCCTTCCTCTTTTTGATGAGTTGGATGAGAACTGACAGTATTTTTTGATGTAGAGGGGTAAAGTGAGTGTTGGTGTAGTTAGTAGTGGCGGAGGGTGTGCTTCTGGTGCCATGATAAATTACAAAAAAGTGAGGAAATTCTTCTGCGGAGCTCATGTATCGTCTTTCTAATGTACCGCGCCCCACAGATGCATGTTATAAGGTAAATCACACCGCGTGTCTTTGGGCATGCTCAGTAAGCCAGCACTGATGTCATAAGGGACCTTAACCAGAGCCATGGGGTATCAGCATACTGGTCTCAGCCAATAGATTACAGCTGTTCACCTGCCTTTGTCCTAATATGTCCTATATATATATAGTCCTAGGAGCCCTGACAGTGTCATACACTATATATTATAGATATATATAGTCCTAGGAGTCCTGACAGTGTCATACACTATGTATTATAGATATATATAGTCCTAGGAGCCCTGACAGTGTCATACACTATGTATTATAGATATATATAGTCGTAGGAGCCCTGACAGTGTCATACACTATATATTATAGATATATATAGTCCTAGGAGTCCTGACAGTGTCATACACTATGTATTATAGATATATATAGTCCTAGGAGTCCTGACAGTGTCATACACTATGTATTATAAATATATATAGTCCTAGGAGCCCTGACAGTGTCATACACTATGTATTATAGATATATATAGTCCTAGGAGCCCTGACAGTGTCATACACTATGTATTATAGATATATATAGTCCTAGGAGCCCTGACAGTGTCATACACTATGTATTATAGATATATATAGTCCTAGGAGCCCTGACAGTGTCATACACTATGTATTATAGATATATATAGTCCTAGGAGCCCTGACAGTGTCATACACTATGTATTATAGATATATATAGTCCTAGGAGTCCTGACAGTGTCATACACTATGTATTATAGATATATATAGTCCTAGGAGCCCTGACAGTGTCATACACTATGTATTATAGATATATATAGTCCTAGGAGCCCTGACAGTGTCATACACTATGTATTATAGATATATATAGTCCTAGGAGTCCTGACAGTGTCATACACTATGTATTATAGATATATATAGTCCTAGGAGTCCTGACAGTGTCATACACTATGTATTATAGATATATATAGTCCTAGGAGCCCTGACAGTGTCATACGCTATGTATTATAAATATATATAGTCCTAGGAGCCCTGACAGTGTCATACACTATGTATTATAGATATATATAGTCCTAGGAGTCCTGACAGTTAGAACATTACTTCTGTCTTCTCCTTGTTTCTTATCTCGCTTTCTCCTTCCCTCTATCTCACTTCTCCCCTCGCTCTGGAGTCTTGCAGGTATACATTGTTACAGTATTAATCTCTCAAGGTCTCCAGGGTTTGTCCTTCCTTAGGTTGCTGAGAATGATCACGAAATGCTGAGACTTGTGATTCTCTGTTACAAAGTTCATAAGATCAAAGTTCTCTGGAGCAGAAGTGATGATGGGACAGAAGATACCACCCTGACCTCCTGCGGTATGTCAGGAGCCTGGGAGAGCAGGATGACAAGTCTAAAGATTGGTGTGCAGTGAAATAGATCAACTGAGTGACGAGACTCTTTATTCTGACAGATAACCGCTAATGTCATCACCCTGAAGACTGGGTCGTGTTTTCTATGGCATTCCTCCTCCTTCTCTTCCTCCTCCTTCTCTTCCTCCTCCTTCTCTTCCTCCTCCTTTCTCCTTCTTCCTCCTTCTCTTCCTCCTCCTTCCTCCTCCTTCCTCTTCCTCCTTCTTCCTCCTTCCTCCTCCTTCTTCTGCCTCCTTCTTCCTCCTCCTTCTTTTTCCTCCTTCTTCTTCCTCCTCCTTCCTCCTTCCTCCTTCTTCCTCCTCCTTCTTCTTCCTCCTTCTTCCTCCTCCTTCCTCTTCCTCCTTCTTCCTCCTTCTTCCTCCTTCTTATTCCTCCTTCCTCCTTCCTCTTCCTCCTCCTTTCTCCTCCTTCCTCTTCCTCCTTCTTCCTCTTCCTCCTTCTTCCTCCTCCTTCCTCTTCCTCCTCCTTCCTCCATCTTCCTCCTTCTTATTCCTCCTTCTTCTTCCTCCTTCCTCTTCCTCCTTCCTCTTCCTCCTTCTTCCTCCTTCTTCTTCCTCCTTCTTCCTCCTCCTTCTTCCTCCTTCTTCCTCCTCCTTCTTCCTCCTCCTTCCCCTTCCTCCTTCTTCCTCCTCCTTCCTCTTTCTCCTCTTCCTCCTCCTTCCTCTTCCTCCTTCTTCCTCTTCCTCCTTCTTCCTCCTCCTTCCTCTTCCTCCTCCTTCCTCCATCTTCCTCCTTCTTATTCCTCCTTCTTCTTCCTCCTTCCTCTTCCTCCTTCCTCTTCCTCCTTCTTCCTCCTTCTTCTTCCTCCTTCTTCCTCCTCCTTCTTCCTCCTTCTTCCTCTTCCTCCTTCCTCCTCCTTCCTCTTCCTCCTCCTTCCTCCTTCTTCCTCCTCCTTCCTCCTCCTTCCTCCTCCTTCCTCCTCCTCCTTCTTCCTCCTTCTTCATCCCTCCTCTTCCTCCTTCCTCTTCCTCCTCCTTCCTCCTCCTTCCTCCTCCTTCCTCTTCCTCCTTCTTCCTCCTACTTCATCCCTCCTCTTCCTCCTTCTTCCTCCTTCTTCATCCCTCCTCTTCCTCCTTCCTCTTCCTCCTCCTTCTTATTCCTCCTTCCTCTTCCTCCTCCCGGGTCACTATGGCAGCTCATTCATCAGTCAGCCACGTGTCTGATTTCTCTTTTTGGGCCTGAGGGTCCATTTGGTTGCTGGTGACTGGTGGAGACGCTGGAGGACCTTGATGTTTTTGTTTGGTTGTTGTTGAGGACAAGGAAGGTCTTATCAGGATCTTCAGTCACTGCTGGGTACTAACCCTTTACCTGCCAAGTGATCCCGATTAGGGCTTTTTCTGCAGGGATAATTGGACTTCATTGAACTGGGTTTAGAGATACTTGGAACCACTTTAGAGTTTTGGAGCCCCGACATGGAGAGGTGGCCATGGCAGTTTCCCTTTGTGGTGGGGGGGCAGGTAGGATCCTATAACTAAAGTGCGGGGGGAGGGAATGAATCCTCTGTGGGGGCCCCGCTCCTATTGTCTGCCATAGACAGTCATGTACTTGACTAGGTGGCCAACGCTCCTTTCCACTTACCAATTGGTGGAGGCTGCGGAGTGGACAGTACTGACACCTCATGCATTATTTGGAGGTGTCAATGGAGAAGGAGTCAGGGTCTTGGCACTTTAGGATGAAGTGACACATCACAATTTATCCCAAATTGTAATAAAACAATTGGTTTGGGAAGGACAGCAAAGAACTGGCCTACGCCGGGTTCCTGTAAGCCTCTGGCCAGCCTCGATCATGTACTGGCCCGTGGATGGGCAGAGGTACATCAGGCCCTGGAGCTTCTTGTTACGCCTGTGTTCACATTGTACACTAAACACTTCCAGGTTTCCAGTGAGGTTGGACCATGGGTCATGTGACGGGGGCATCTGATAGCCCACATGGCCACAGTTGAGGTGTGTGAGGACAGGCAGGGTCTGTGGGGTTCTGGGGGTCGGGATCACTAAGAAGTCCTCATTCCCTCCTGCATTAGTGTGAGCAGAAGACAAGATGTGGACAATACAGAGCGATCTGCTGCCGGCGCCGCTTGTCTCTTCCTACCAGTGGCCAGTACAATGGTGGGATGAGCTGTGACCTCACCTGATGATGTCATTCTTACACCATCCAATGGCTTTCTGGTCTCAATCTGATATTTCCACAGTAGATATAAGTCACATGTCGTCATCTGGTAACAATCTACTGGAGGCCGAACGTGGACAATGTGGGCAGAGTGTATAGATCCTTGGGATAACATATGTGGACATTGTAACCAGTCTGTATGGATGGTGGGTGTGGACATTGTGGATGGTGGGTGTGGTTAGTGTGGGGTTTGGGTGTAGACATTGTGGATGGTGGGTGTGGTTAGTGTGAGGTTTGGGTGTGGACATTGTGGATGGAGGGTGTGGTTAGTGTGGGGTTTGGGTGTGGACATAGTGAATGGTGGGTGTGGTCAGGATGTGAAGTGGGTGTGACCATTGTGAATGGTGGGTGTGGTTAGTGTGAGGTTTGGGTGTGGACATTGTGGATGGTGGGTGTGGTTAGTGTGGGGTTTGGGTGTGGACATTGTGGATGGTGGGTGTGGTTAGTGTGGGGTTTGGGTGTGGACATTGTGGATGGTGGGTGTGGTTAGTGTGGGGTTTGGGTGTGGACATTGTGAATGGTGGGTGTGGTTAGTGTGGGGTTTGGGTGTGGACATTGTGGATGGTGGGTGTGGTTAGTGTGGGGTTTGGGTGTGGACATTGTGGATGGTGGGTGTGGTTAGTGTGGGGTTTGGGTGTGGACATTGTGGATGGTGGGTGTGGTTAGTGTGGGGTTTGGGTGTGGACATTGTGGATGGTGGGTGTGGTTAGTGTGGGGTTTGGGTGTGGACATTGTGGATGGTGGGTGTGGTTAGTGTGGGGTTTGGGTGTGGACATTGTGAATGGTGGGTGTGGTTAGTGTGGGGTTTGGGTGTGGACATTGTGGATGGTGGGTGTGGTTAGTGTGGGGTTTGGGTGTGGACATTGTGGATGGTGGGTGTGGTTAGTGTGGGGTTTGGGTGTGGACATTGTGGATGGTGGGTGTGGTTAGTGTGGGGTTTGGGTGTGGACATTGTGGATGGTGGGTGTGGTTAGTGTGGGGTTTGGGTGTGGACATTGTGAATGGTGGGTGTGGTTAGTGTGGGGTTTGGGTGTGGACATTGTGGATGGTGGGTGTGGTTAGTGTGGGGTTTGGGTGTGGACATTGTGGATGGTGGGTGTGGTTAGTGTGGGGTTTGGGTGTGGACATTGTGGATGGTGGGTGTGGTTAGTGTGGGGTTTGGGTGTGGACATTGTGGATGGTGGGTGTGGTTAGTGTGGGGTTTGGGTGTGGACATTGTGGATGGTGGGTGTGGTTAGTGTGGGGTTTGGGTGTGGACATTGTGGATGGTGGGTGTGGTTAGTGTGGGGTTTGGGTGTGGACATTGTGGATGGTGGGTGTGGTTAGTGTGGGGTTTGGGTGTGGACATTGTGAATGGTGGGTGTGGTTAGTGTGAGGTTTGGGTGTGGACATTGTGGATGGTGGGTGTGGTTAGTGTGGGGTTTGGGTGTGGACATTGTGGATGGTGGGTGTGGTTAGTGTGGGGTTTGGGTGTGGACATTGTGGATGGTGGGTGTGGTTAGTGTGGGGTTTGGGTGTGGACATTGTGGATGGTGGGTGTGGTTAGTGTGGGGTTTGGGTGTGGACATTGTGGATGGTGGGTGTGGTTAGTGTGGGGTTTGGGTGTGGACATTGTGGATGGTGGGTGTGGTTAGTGTGGGGTTTGGGTGTGGACATTGTGGATGGTGGGTGTGGTTAGTGTGGGGTTTGGGTGTGGACATTGTGGATGGTGGGTGTGGTTAGTGTGGGGTTTGGGTGTGGACATTGTGGATGGTGGGTGTGGTTAGTGTGGGGTTTGGGTGTGGACATTGTGGATGGTGGGTGTGGTTAGTGTGGGGTTTGGGTGTGGACATTGTGGATGGTGGGTGTGGTTAGTGTGGGGTTTGGGTGTGGACATTGTGGATGGTGGGTGTGGTTAGTGTGGGGTTTGGGTGTGGACATTGTGGATGGTGGGTGTGGTTAGTGTGGGGTTTGGGTGTGGACATTGTGGATGGTGGGTGTGGTTAGTGTGGGGTTTGGGTGTGGACATTGTGGATGGTGGGTGTGGTTAGTGTGGGGTTTGGGTGTGGACATTGTGGATGGTGGGTGTGGTTAGTGTGGGGTTTGGGTGTGGACTTCGTGGTCAGAGCAATAATTCATTCCATACAAGTTTATTAATCTATGACAGTTTCATGAAGTAACAGATGAGCAGCCTGGAGCTCAGTACACGGAGGTCAGTACACGGAGGTCAGTATGTGGAGGTCAGTACATGGAGGTCAGTATGTGGAGGTCAGTACATGGAGGTCAGTACACAGAGGTCAGTACATGGAGGTCAGTACATGGAGGTCAGTACATGGAGGTCAGTACATGGAGGTCAGTATGTGGAGGTCAGTACATGGAGGTCAGTACACAGAGGTCAGTACATGGAGGTCAGTACATGGAGGTCAGTACATAGAGGTCAGTACACAGAGGTCAGTACATAGAGGCCATTACATGGAGGTCAGTACATAGAGGTCAGTACATAGAGGTCAGTACACGGAGGTCAGTACATAGAGGCCATTACACAGAGGTCAGTACATAGAGGTCAGTACACGGAGGTCAGTACACAGAGGTCATTACATAGAGGTCAGTACATAGAGGTCAGTACACGGAGGTCAGTACACAGAGGTCAGTACACAGAGGTCATTACATAGAGGTCAGTACATAGAGGTCAGTACACGGAGGTCAGTACACAGAGGTCAGTACACAGAGGTCAGTACACAGAGGTCAGTACACAGAGGACAGTACACAGAGGTCAGTACACAGAGGTCAGTACACAGAGGACAGTACACAGAGGTCAGTAAACGGAGGTCAGTACACGGAGGTCAGTACATAGAGGCCATTACACGGAGGTCAGTACACAGAGGTCAGTACACAGGGGTCAGTACACAGAGGTCAGTACACAGAGGTCATTACATAGAGGTCAGTACATAGAGGTCAGTACACAGAGGTCAGTACACGGAGGTCAGTACACAGAGGTCAGTACACGGAGGTCAGTACACAGAGGTCAGTACATAGAGGCCATTACATGGAGGTCAGTACATAGAGGTCAGTACATAGAGGTCAGTACACGGAGGTCAGTACATAGAGGCCATTACACAGAGGTCAGTACATAGAGGTCAGTACACGGAGGTCAGTACACAGAGGTCATTACATAGAGGTCAGTACATAGAGGTCAGTACACGGAGGTCAGTACACAGAGGTCAGTACACAGAGGTCATTACATAGAGGTCAGTACATAGAGGTCAGTACACGGAGGTCAGTACACAGAGGTCAGTACACAGAGGACAGTACACAGAGGTCAGTACACGGAGGTCAGTACACAGAGGACAGTACACAGAGGTCAGTACACAGAGGTCAGTACACGGAGGTCAGTACACAGAGGTCAGTACACAGAGGTCATTACATAGAGGTCAGTACATAGAGGTCAGTACACGGAGGTCAGTACACGGAGGTCAGTACACAGAGGTCATTACATAGAGGTCAGTACATAGAGGTCAGTACACAGAGGTCAGTACACAGAGGTCAGTAAACGGAGGTCAGTACACGGAGGTCAGTACATAGAGGCCATTACACGGAGGTCATTACATAGAGGTCAGTACACAGAGGTCATTACATAGAGGTCAGTACATAGAGGTCAGTACACAGAGGTCAGTACACGGAGGTCAGTACACAGAGGTCAGTACACGGAGGTCAGTACACAGAGGTCAGTACACGGAGGTCAGTACACGGAGGTCAGTACATAGAGGCCATTACACGGAGGTCAGTACACGGAGGTCAGTACACGGAGGTCAGTACACAGAGGTCATTACATAGAGGTCAGTACATAGAGGTCAGTACACAGAGGTCAGTACACAGAGGTCAGTACACAGGGGTCAGTACACAGAGGTCAGTACACAGAGGTCAGTATGTGGAGGTCAGTACACAGGTCAGTACACAGAGGTCAGTACACAGAGGTCAGTACACAGGGGTCAGTACACGGAGGTCAGTACACAGAGGTCAGTACACAGGGGTCAGTACACAGAGGTCAGTACACAGAGGTCAGCATGTGGAGGTCAGTACACAGAGGTCAGTACACAGAGGTCAGTACACAGAGGTCAGTATGTGGAGGTCAGTACACAGAGGTCAGTACACGGAGGTCAGTACACGGAGGTCAGTACATAGAGGCCATTACACGGAGGTCATTACATAGAGGTCTGTACACAGAGGTCAGTACATAGAGGCCATTACACGGAGGTCATTACATAGAGGTCAGTACATAGAGGTCAGTACACAGAGGACAGTACACAGAGGTCAGTACACGGAGGTCAGTACACGGAGGTCAGTACACAGAGGTCAGTACACAGAGATCAGTACACGGAGGTCAGTATGTGGAGGTCAGTACACAGAGGTCAGTACACAGAGGTCAGTACACAGGGGTCAGTACACAGAGGTCAGTACACAGAGGTCAGCATGTGGAGGTCAGTATGTGGAGGTCATATGTGGAGGTCATATGTGGAGGTCAGTACACAGAGGTCAGTACACAGAGGTCAGTACACAGGGGTCAGTACACAGAGGTCAGTACACAGAGGTCAGTACACGGAGGTCAGTACACAGAGGTCAGTACACGGAGGTCAGTACACGGAGGTCAGTACACGGAGGTCAGTATGTGGAGGTCAGTACACAGAGGTCAGTACACAGAGGTCAGTACACGGAGGTCAGTACACAGAGGTCAGTACACAGAGGTCAGTACACGGAGGTCAGTACACAGAGGTCAGTACACAGGGGTCAGTACACAGAGGTCAGTACACAGAGGTCAGCATGTGGAGGTTAGTATGTGGAGGTCATATGTGGAGGTCATATGTGGAGGTCAGTACGTGGTTGAGACCTCCTAGCAGTGACCCTCACTAGTGGACATTTCTAGGGCACATTGTCCATTGTCTTATTCTGTGCCACGTAGCCGGGTCTACCAGAGCTTGTGAATGAGCAGGACAGTGAGGAAGAGGAGAAGGTGGAGGGAGGACGATGGTTCCCCTGAGCCGCTGGTGGGATCCGGTGGGGTGATGTCAGCAGGTATCAGCTGGAACTGTGGAACGTATTGCTTGATCCAGTCGGAATATGCGGTGACTCTGGTGTAGACACCTGGACGGTTTGGCATTGCACAGCCAAAACCCCAGCTGACCAGTCCAGCCAAGAGCCAAGCGCCATCCCACTGACAGGCCAGAGGACCTCCGGAGTCACCCTATGGGAGAGAAGAACAACATGGCTGTGAGGACGACAGGTCCGGGGCTCTGTACACTCTGTATCACCAACCCAATCATTTGTCATAACCATCTAAGGTGACACTGAGGACCTCCGGTGAGAGAAAGTCCCACCAGGACCAGACTGGAGAATGGGAATGTGCGGACATAAACAGTCTGGACCACATTTACTACAGTAGGGATGAATGGACGCTGGTGTAGGAAATGTGCCACATTTTTGGACATTTTTGGGTGGAGTGGTACAGTTATGGGGTTATTAGTACTATATGGTATGTGTAGGGTGGAGTGATACAGTTATGGGGTTATTAGTACTATATGGTATGTGTAGGGTGGAGTGATACAGTTATGGGGTTATTAGTACTATATGTTATGTGTAGGGTGGAGTGGTACAGTTATGGGGTTATTAGTACTATATGGTATGTGTAGGGTGGAGTGATACAGTTATGGGGTTGGTGTACTATATGTTATGTGTAGGGTGGAGTGGTACAGTTATGGGGTTGGAGTACTATATGTTATGTGTAGGGTGGAGTGATACAGTTATGGGGTTGGTGTACTATATGGTATGTGTAGGGTGGAGTGATACAGTTATGGGGTTATTAGTACTATATGGTATGTGTAGGGTGGAGTGGTACAGTTATGGGGTTGGTGTACTATATGGTATGTGTAGGGTGGAGTGGTACAGTTATGGGGTTGGAGTACTATATGGTATGTGTAGGGTGGAGTGATACAGTTATGGGGTTATTAGTACTATATGGTATGTGTAGGGTGGAGTGATACAGTTATGGGGTTGGAGCACTATATGGTATGTGTAGGGTGGAGTGATACAGTTATGGGGTTATTAGTACTATATGGTATGTGTAGGGTGGAGTGATACAGTTATGGGGTTATTAGTACTATATGTTATGTGTAGGGTGGAGTGGTACAGTTATGGGGTTATTAGTACTATATGGTATGTGTAGGGTGGAGTGGTACAGTTATGGGGTTATTAGTACTATATGGTATGTGTAGGGTGGAGTGGTACAGTTATGGGGTTGGAGCACTATATGGTATGTGTAGGGTGGAGTGATACAGTTATGGGGTTATTAGTACTATATGGTATGTGTAGGGTGGAGTGATACAGTTATGGGGTTGGAGCACTATATGGTATGTGTAGGGTGGAGTGATACAGTTATGGGGTTGGAGCACTATATGGTATGTGTAGGGTGGAGTGATACAGTTATGGGGTTGGAGCACTATATGGTATGTGTAGGGTGGAGTGATTCCGTTATGGGGTTGGAGCACTATATGGTATGTGTAGGGTGGAGTGGTACAGTTATGGGGTTGGAGCACTATATGGTATGTGTAGGGTGGAGTGGTACAGTTATGGGGTTGGAGTACTATATGATATGTGTAGGGTGGAGTGATACAGTTATGGGGTTGGAGTACTATATGGTATGTGTAGGGTGGAGTGATACAGTTATGGGGTTGGAGCACTATATGGTATGTGTAGGGTGGAGTGATACAGTTATGGGGTTGGAGCACTATATGGTATGTGTAGGGTGGAGTGATACAGTTATGGGGTTGGAGCACTATATGGTATGTGTAGGGTGGAGTGATACAGCTATGGGGTTGGAGTACTATATGGTGTGTGTAGGGTGGAGTGGTACAGTTATGGGGTTATTAGTACTATATGGTATGTGTAGGGTGGAGTGATACAGTTATGGGGTTGGAGCACTATATGGTATGTGTAGGGTGGAGTGGTACAGTTATGGGGTTATTAGTACTATATGGTATGTGTAGGGTGGAGTGGTACAGTTATGGGGTTATTAGTACTATATGGTATGTGTAGGGTGGAGTGATACAGTTATGGGGTTATTAGTACTATATGTTATGTGTAGGGTGGAGTGGTACAGTTATGGGGTTGGAGCACTATATGGTATGTGTAGGGTGGAGTGGTACAGTTATGGGGTTGGAGTACTATATGGTGTGTGTAGGGTGGAGTGATACAGTTATGGGGTGGGAGTACTATATGGTATGTGTAGGGTGGAGTGATACAGTTATGGGGTTGGAGCACTATATGGTATGTGTAGGGTGGAGTGATACAGTTATGGGGTTGGAGCACTATATGGTATGTGTAGGGTGGAGTGATACAGTTATGGGGTTGGAGCACTATATGGTATGTGTAGGGTGGAGTGATACAGTTATGGGGTTGGAGCACTATATGGTATGTGTAGGGTGGAGTGATACAGTTATGGGGTTGGTGTACTATATGTTATGTGTAGGGTGGAGTGGTACAGTTATGGGGTTGGAGTACTATATGGTATGTGTAGGGTGGAGTGATACAGTTATGGGGTTGGAGCACTATATGGTGTGTGTAGGGTGGAGTGATACAATTATGGGGTTGGAGTACTATATGGTGTGTGTAGGGTGGAGTGATACAGTTATGGGGTTGGAGTACTATATGGTGTGTGTAGGGTGGAGTGATACCGTTATGGGGTTATTAGTACTATATGGTATGTGTAGGGTGGAGTGATACAGTTATGGGGTTATTAGTACTATATGGTATGTGTAGGGTGGAGTGGTACAGTTATGGGGTTGGAGTACTATATGGTATGTGTAGGGTGGAGTGATACAGTTATGGGGTTGGAGTACTATATGGTATGTGTAGGGTGGAGTGATACAGTTATGGGGTTATTAGTACTATATGGTATGTGTAGGGTGGAGTGATACAGTTATGGGGTTGGAGCACTATATGGTATGTGTAGGGTGGAGTGATACAGTTATGGGGTTGGAGCACTATATGGTATGTGTAGGGTGGAGTGGTACAGTTATGGGGTTATTAGTACTATATGGTATGTGTAGGGTGGAGTGATTCCGTTATGGGGTTATTAGTACTATATGGTATGTGTAGGGTGGAGTGATACTGTTATGGGGTTGGAGTACTATATGGTATGTGTAGGGTGGAGTGATACTGTTATGGGGTTGGAGTACTATATGGTGTGTGTAGGGTGGAGTGATACTGTTATGGGGTTGGAGTACTATATGGTATGTGTAGGGTGGAGTGATACTGTTATGGGGTTGGAGTACTATATGGTGTGTGTAGGGTGGAGTGATACTGTTATGGGGTTATTAGTACTATATGGTGTGTGTAGGGTGGAGTGATACAGTTATGGGGTTGGAGTACTATATGGTATGTGTAGGGTAGAGTGATACTGTTATGGGGTTGGAGCACTATATGGTATGTGTAGGGTGGAGTGATACAGTTATGGGGTTGGAGTACTATATGGTATGTGTAGGGTGGAGTGATACAGTTATGGGGTTGGAGTACTATATGGTGTGTGTAGGGTGGAGTGATTCCGTTATGGGGTTATTAGTACTATATGGTATGTGTAGGGTGGAGTGATACTGTTATGGGGTTATTAGTACTATATGGTATGTGTAGGGTGGAGTGATACTGTTATGGGGTTGGAGTACTATATGGTATGTGTAGGGTGGAGTGATACAGTTATGGGGTTATTAGTACTATATGGTATGTGTAGGGTGGAGTGATACAGTTATGGGGTTATTAGTACTATATGGTATGTGTAGGGTGGAGTGATACAGTTATGGGGTTATTAGTACTATATGGTGTGTGTAGGGTGGAGTGATACAGTTATGGGGTTGGAGTACTATATGGTATGTTTAGGGTGGAGTGATACAGTTATGGGGTTGGAGTACTATATGGTGTGTGTAGGGTGGAGTGATACAGTTATGGGGTTATTAGTACTATATGGTATGTGTAGGGTGGAGTGGTACAGTTATGGGGTTGGAGCACTATATGGTATGTGTAGGGTGGAGTGATACAGTTATGGGGTTATTAGTACTATATGGTATGTGTAGGGTGGAGTGATACAGTTATGGGGTTGGAGCACTATATGGTATGTGTAGGGTGGAGTGATACAGTTATGGGGTTGGAGCACTATATGGTATGTGTAGGGTGGAGTGGTACAGTTATGGGGTTATTAGTACTATATGGTATGTGTAGGGTGGAGTGATTCCGTTATGGGGTTATTAGTACTATATGGTATGTGTAGGGTGGAGTGATACTGTTATGGGGTTGGAGTACTATATGGTATGTGTAGGGTGGAGTGATACTGTTATGGGGTTGGAGTACTATATGGTATGTGTAGGGTGGAGTGATACTGTTATGGGGTTGGAGTACTATATGGTGTGTGTAGGGTGGAGTGATACTGTTATGGGGTTATTAGTACTATATGGTGTGTGTAGGGTGGAGTGATTCCGTTATGGGGTTATTAGTACTATATGGTATGTGTAGGGTGGAGTGATTCCGTTATGGGGTTATTAGTACTATATGGTATGTGTAGGGTGGAGTGATACTGTTATGGGGTTGGAGTACTATATGGTATGTGTAGGGTGGAGTGATACTGTTATGGGGTTGGAGTACTATATGGTGTGTGTAGGGTGGAGTGATACTGTTATGGGGTTGGAGTACTATATGGTATGTGTAGGGTGGAGTGATACTGTTATGGGGTTGGAGTACTATATGGTGTGTGTAGGGTGGAGTGATACTGTTATGGGGTTATTAGTACTATATGGTGTGTGTAGGGTGGAGTGATACAGTTATGGGGTTGGAGTACTATATGGTATGTGTAGGGTAGAGTGATACTGTTATGGGGTTGGAGTACTATATGGTGTGTGTAGGGTGGAGTGATTCCGTTATGGGGTTATTAGTACTATATGGTATGTGTAGGGTGGAGTGATACTGTTATGGGGTTATTAGTACTATATGGTATGTGTAGGGTGGAGTGATACTGTTATGGGGTTGGAGTACTATATGGTATGTGTAGGGTGGAGTGATACAGTTATGGGGTTATTAGTACTATATGGTATGTGTAGGGTGGAGTGATACAGTTATGGGGTTATTAGTACTATATGGTATGTGTAGGGTGGAGTGATACAGTTATGGGGTTATTAGTACTATATGGTGTGTGTAGGGTGGAGTGATACAGTTATGGGGTTGGAGTACTATATGGTATGTTTAGGGTGGAGTGATACAGTTATGGGGTTGGAGTACTATATGGTGTGTGTAGGGTGGAGTGATACAGTTATGGGGTTATTAGTACTATATGGTATGTGTAGGGTGGAGTGATTCCGTTATGGGGTTATTAGTACTATATGGTATGTGTAGGGTGGAGTGATACTGTTATGGGGTTGGAGTACTATATGGTATGTGTAGGGTGGAGTGATACTGTTATGGGGTTGGAGTACTATATGGTATGTGTAGGGTGGAGTGATACTGTTATGGGGTTGGAGTACTATATGGTATGTGTAGGGTGGAGTGATACTGTTATGGGGTTGGAGTACTATATGGTGTGTGTAGGGTGGAGTGATTCCGTTATGGGGTTATTAGTACTATATGGTATGTGTAGGGTGGAGTGATACTGTTATGGGGTTATTAGTACTATATGGTATGTGTAGGGTGGAGTGATACTGTTATGGGGTTGGAGTACTATATGGTATGTGTAGGGTGGAGTGATACAGTTATGGGGTTATTAGTACTATATGGTATGTGTAGGGTGGAGTGGTACAGTTATGGGGTTATTAGTACTATATGGTATGTGTAGGGTGGAGTGATACAGTTATGGGGTTATTAGTACTATATGGTGTGTGTAGGGTGGAGTGATACAGTTATGGGGTTATTAGTACTATATGGTATGTGTAGGGTGGAGTGATACAGTTATGGGGTTATTAGTACTATATGGTATGTGTAGGGTGGAGTGATACTGTTATGGGGTTGGAGTACTATATGGTGTGTGTAGGGTGGAGTGATACAGTTATGGGGTTGGAGTACTATATGGTATGTGTAGGGTGGAGTGGTACAGTTATGGGGTTGGAGCACTATATGGTATGTGTAGGGTGGAGTGGTACAGTTATGGGGTTATTAGTACTATATGGTGTGTGTAGGGTGGAGTGATACAGTTATGGGGTTGGAGTACTATATGGTGTGTGTAGGGTGGAGTGATTCCGTTATGGGGTTATTAGTACTATATGGTATGTGTAGGGTGGAGTGATACTGTTATGGGGTTATTAGTACTATATGGTATGTGTAGGGTGGAGTGATACTGTTATGGGGTTGGAGTACTATATGGTATGTGTAGGGTGGAGTGATACAGTTATGGGGTTATTAGTACTATATGGTATGTGTAGGGTGGAGTGATACAGTTATGGGGTTATTAGTACTATATGGTATGTGTAGGGTGGAGTGATACAGTTATGGGGTTGGAGTACTATATGGTATGTTTAGGGTGGAGTGATACAGTTATGGGGTTGGAGTACTATATGGTGTGTGTAGGGTGGAGTGATACAGTTATGGGGTTATTAGTACTATATGGTGTGTGTAGGGTGGAGTGATACAGTTATGGGGTTGGAGTACTATATGGTATGTTTAGGGTGGAGTGATACAGTTATGGGGTTATTAGTACTATATGGTGTGTGTAGGGTGGAGTGATACAGTTATGGGGTTGGAGTACTATATGGTATGTGTAGGGTGGAGTGATACAGTTATGGGGTTATTAGTACTATATGGTGTGTGTAGGGTGGAGTGATACAGTTATGGGGTTGGAGTACTATATGGTATGTTTAGGGTGGAGTGATACAGTTATGGGGTTGGAGTACTATATGGTGTGTGTAGGGTGGAGTGATACAGTTATGGGGTTATTAGTACTATATGGTATGTGTAGGGTGGAGTGGTACAGTTATGGGGTTGGAGCACTATATGGTATGTGTAGGGTGGAGTGATACAGTTATGGGGTTGGAGTACTATATGGTATGTGTAGGGTGGAGTGATACAGTTATGGGGTTATTAGTACTATATGGTATGTGTAGGGTGGAGTGATACAGTTATGGGGTTGGAGCACTATATGGTATGTGTAGGGTGGAGTGATACAGTTATGGGGTTGGAGCACTATATGGTATGTGTAGGGTGGAGTGGTACAGTTATGGGGTATTAGTACTATATGGTATGTGTAGGGTGGAGTGGTACAGTTATGGGGTTGGAGTACTATATGGTGTGTGTAGGGTGGAGTGATTCCGTTATGGGGTTATTAGTACTATATGGTATGTGTAGGGTGGAGTGATACTGTTATGGGGTTGGAGTACTATATGGTATGTGTAGGGTGGAGTGATACTGTTATGGGGTTGGAGTACTATATGGTATGTGTAGGGTGGAGTGATACTGTTATGGGGTTGGAGTACTATATGGTGTGTGTAGGGTTGAGTGATACTGTTATGGGGTTATTAGTACTATATGGTGTGTGTAGGGTGGAGTGATACAGTTATGGGGTTGGAGCACTATATGGTATGTGTAGGGTGGAGTGATACAGTTATGGGGTTATTAGTACTATATGGTGTGTGTAGGGTGGAGTGATACAGTTATGGGGTTGGAGCACTATATGGTATGTGTAGGGTGGAGTGATACAGTTATGGGGTTATTAGTACTATATGGTGTGTATAGGGTGGAGTGATACAGTTATGGGGTTATTAGTACTATATGGTATGTGTAGGGTGGAGTGATACTGTTATGGGGTTATTAGTACTATATGGTGTGTGTAGGGTGGAGTGATACAGTTATGGGGTTGGAGTACTATATGGTGTGTGTAGGGTGGAGTGATTCCGTTATGGGGTTATTAGTACTATATGGTATGTGTAGGGTGGAGTGATACAGTTATGGGGTTATTAGTACTATATGGTGTGTGTAGGGTGGAGTGATACAGTTATGGGGTTATTAGTACTATATGGTGTGTGTAGGGTGGAGTGATACAGTTATGGGGTTATTAGTACTATATGGTATGTGTAGGGTGGAGTGATACTGTTATGGGGTTGGAGTACTATATGGTATGTGTAGGGTGGAGTGATACAGTTATGGGGTTATTAGTACTATATGGTATGTGTAGGGTGGAGTGGTACAGTTATGGGGTTATTAGTACTATATGGTATGTGTAGGGTGGAGTGATACAGTTATGGGGTTATTAGTACTATATGGTATGTGTAGGGTGGAGTGATACAGTTATGGGGTTGGAGCACTATATGGTATGTGTAGGGTGGAGTGATTCCGTTATGGGGTTATTAGTACTATATGGTATGTGTAGGGTGGAGTGATACAGTTATGGGGTTGGAGCACTATATGGTATGTGTAGGGTGGAGTGATACAGTTATGGGGTTATTAGTACTATATGGTGTGTGTAGGGTGGAGTGATACAGTTATGGGGTTATTAGTACTATATGGTATGTGTAGGGTGGAGTGATACAGTTATGGGGTTATTAGTACTATATGGTGTGTGTAGGGTGGAGTGATACAGTTATGGGGTTATTAGTACTATATGGTATGTGTAGGGTGGAGTGATACTGTTATGGGGTTGGAGTACTATATGGTGTGTGTAGGGTGGAGTGGTACAGTTATGGGGTTGGAGCACTATATGGTATGTGTAGGGTGGAGTGGTACAGTTATGGGGTTATTAGTACTATATGGTGTGTGTAGGGTGGAGTGATACAGTTATGGGGTTGGAGTACTATATGGTGTGTGTAGGGTGGAGTGGTACAGTTATGGGGTTATTAGTACTATATGGTATGTGTAGGGTGGAGTGGTACAGTTATGGGGTTATTAGTACTATATGGTGTGTGTAGGGTGGAGTGATACAGTTATGGGGTTGGAGTACTATATGGTGTGTGTAGGGTGGAGTGATACAGTTATGGGGTTGGAGTACTATATGGTATGTGTAGGGTGGAGTGATTTCGTTATGTCTTTCTGTCCCACCTCCAGTCTTGTTTATTGACCGGCCCGGTCTTGGTATTCCTTCACTCAGTGCAGCCTTGGTAACAATAGTTCCTGATCTCCTTGTACTTTTTACACCTCGGTGGGTCTCGTAGACTTGAGGACCCTTTAGTTCTGGGTTAGGACTACTTGCTATTTTATATAATGTGTTAACCTCTTGGTCAAGGAGAAGACGTCTTGGTTACCTGGCAGGCGTCCTTCTGGCCTTCCTTGAATCCTGCACAGATCATGTCCCAGCGTATTAAGGTGTCATTGATGGTTGCTGTGGGGTTATTGATGTGGTACATGGCGTCGCACTCTGCCCGGTCTATGATGGGGAGCTGGACCTTCTGTAGAGTCTGAGGTGGTGGGAGACTCACTGAAACAACATATTATTACTTTGGTTAGATCTTAGGTTGTCCATTGAGTCTTCCTTCCTACTACATCTTAGAACCAAAACTGACCCTGGAACAGACCCTCTACAAGAAGAATGAAGGGGATCTAGGGAACGACTCCTAACCTAAGAGAGTCTTGTACCTCAAGACGTTCATTAATGGCATGACCACTGGAGACCGCGGACAAGTTACCGCACATACAGTATTCCGGATTACTAGGCTGCTGGACTCTTTATGGATGACACAATTGATTGGATTCATGGCCAAATCCAACCAAACCTTCCCATTGACATGACTGACCAGTCCAAAGCCTTATCCTATTCTGAACAAGAGAAGACCAGGGTCATTACTGAAGACAACTGACGTGAAGAGAAGAAGCTAGAAGACAATGGTGCCGGTTCTGAGCTGTTTTCTTCTCGAGGACGTCAGGTCTTCAGACTTCTCATGTTTCTTGTCATTGTCTCCATTCTTGTTGCTGGTCATCCTTTCCCTCGTCTTCTGCTTCTCCATAGTTGTCCTTCAATGATCTCCATGATAGGTCTGGTATGAGATGAAAACTAAGATGGTCCAGTTGTGTTTCATGGGAAGGTCGAGGAGGATTTGTTTTTTTCACTCTCATGAAATCTACATTTCTTAAGCATCAAGTCCTTCTTGCCCAGTCTCACCAGTGCCACAGACTGGAGATTTCTATGTATTTTGTAGATCTTCATCACGATGACCCAAACAAAGGACCTGTAGCTACAACCCCTGGGTGATCCAGTCACCTGCTCTAGGTCTATTCACATTGATACTCATTATTACTATTATTAGTCGTTACCTCCAGACTTGATGGATCCCCAGCCAGTCACAAAGCAGTTGAGGGCACTTGGAAACTGGACATCTTGGGTGGGGACGCAGATGGGCATCACATAATCTGTATACTGCACTGGGTTTTGGAGTTTGACCAGGGCGATATCACCGCTAGAGCCTGGACGCTCATATAGAGGGTGGATAAAAATGGTGCTGACCCCAGACATGATGCCAGTGGGTATAGACAGCTGGTACGCTCCCAGATTCACCGTATAGTCTGCGTTTGTGTAGGGTCTGATGTGGAAAGAAGAAGGTGGAGTGAGTGTGACAGTGTATGAGAGCGGTGACATATCAGCAGGACGCCATGTCCACCACCGCCGCCTCTTACCGGATGAAGCAGTGAGCCGCACTCAGCACCCACTGGCTGTCAATCATCACTCCGCCACAGATGTGTAAGCCATTTTTTCTCAAGCTTATCTGCCAAGGCCACTCTCCATAGAAGGCGTCCTGTCCACCCACGATACGATCTGATGTCACAGGCTTTCCACAACCTATAGACAACCAGCAACAACTTGTCACTTACTACAAACATGACTTAGTATGGAAGGACAAGATGGAGAGAAGGGAGCACTTACCTATGTAAGTCAGTGCAGGCTGGAAAGCTGCAAGACAAAAACTTTACTTAATGAGTATTCTCCATAGTAATAACAAGGTACATGATCGGGGGATGACCTCCTCGCCACTCACTGGGCGCCATATTCACAGGGAGTGGCTACTGTCATAAATGTCACCAGTTGTTAATTCTATCAAACGTCAGTCACTGTTCAGTCATCCCTGGGGGGCGCTGTCACCTGCAGAACATGAATCTGCCCCAACCAGACTCACAGAGCTGCAAGGTGAGAAATACAAGAAGCAGAAACAAATGTATAAAGTGATAGGACTACAGACTATGAGCTACTTACCGAGATATCCCACTAGTGCAACATAATAACCTCCAACTACAGGTGCAACATAATAACCTCCAACTACAGGTGCAACATAATAACCTCCAACTACAGGTGCAACATAATAATCACTAACTACAGGTGCAACATAATAATCACTAACTACAGGTGCAACATAATTACCTCCAACTACAGGTGCAACATAATAACCTCCAACTACAGGTGCAACATAATAATCACTAACTACAGGTGCAACATAATAATCACTAACTACAGGTGCAACATAATAACCTCCAACTACAGGTGCAACATAATAACCTCCAACTACAGGTGCAACATAATAATCACTAACTACAGGTGCAACATAATAATCACTAACTACAGGTGCAACATAATAACCTCCAACTACAGGTGCAACATAATAATCACTAACTACAGGTGCAACATAATAACCTCCAACTACAGGTGCAACATAATAATCACTAACTACAGGTGCAACATAATAATCACTAACTACAGGTGCAACATAATAACCTCCAACTACAGGTGCAACATAATAACCTCCAACTACAGGTGCAACATAATAATCACTAACTACAGGTGCAACATAATAACCTCCAACTACAGGTGCAACATAATAATCACTAACTACAGGTGCAACATAATAATCACTAACTACAGGTGCAACATAATTACCTCCAACTACAGGTGCAACATAATAACCTCCAACTACAGGTGCAACATAATAATCACTAACTACAGGTGCAACATAATAATCACTAACTACAGGTGTAACATAATAACCTCCAACTACAGGTGCAACATAATAACCTCCAACTACAGGTGCAACATAATAACCTCCAACTACAGGTGCAACATAATAATCACTAACTACAGGTGCAACATAATAATCACTAACTACAGGTGCAACATAATTACCTCCAACTACAGGTGCAACATAATAACCTCCAACTACAGGTGTAGCATAATAACCTCCAACTACAGGTGCAACATAATAACCTCCAACTACAGGTGTAACATAATTACCTCCAACTACAGGTCCAACATAATAACCTCCAACTACAGGTGCAACATAATAACCTCCAACTACAGGTGCAACATAATAACCTCCAACTACAGGTGCAACATAATAACCTCCAACTACAGGTGCAACATAATAACCTCCAACTACAGGTGCAACATAATAACCTCCAACTACAGGTGCAACATAATAACCTCCAACTACAGGTGCAACATAATAATCACTAACTACAGGTGCAACATAATAATCACTAACTACAGGTGCAACATAATTACCTCCAACTACAGGTGCAACATAATAACCTCCAACTACAGGTGCAACATAATAACCTCCAACTACAGGTGCAACATAATAACCTCCAACTACAGGTGCAACATAATAACCTCCAACTACAGGTGCAACATAATAACCTCCAACTACAGGTGCAACATAATAACCTCCAACTACAGGTGCAACATAATAACCTCCAACTACAGGTGCAACATAATAACCTCCAACTACAGGTGCAACATAATAATCACTAACTACAGGTGCAACATAATAATCACTAACTACAGGTGCAACATAATAACCTCCAACTACAGGTGCAACATAATAATCACTAACTACAGGTGCAACATAATTACCTCCAACTACAGGTGCAACATAATAACCTCCAACTACAGGTGCAACATAATAACCTCCAACTACAGGTGCAACATAATAACCTCCAACTACAGGTGCAACATAATAACCTCCAACTACAGGTGCAACATAATAACCTCCAACTACAGGTGCAACATAATAATCACTAACTACAGGTGCAACATAATAATCACTAACTACAGGTGCAACATAATTACCTCCAACTACAGGTGCAACATAATAACCTCCAACTACAGGTGTAACATAATAACCACTAACTACAGGTCCAACATAATAACCTCCAACTACAGGTGTAGCATAATAATCACTAACTACAGGTGCAACATAATTACCTCCAACTACAGGTGCAACATAATAACCTCCAACTACAGGTGCAACATAATAACCTCCAACTACAGGTGCAACATAATAACCTCCAACTACAGGTCCAACATAATAACCTCCAACTACAGGTGCAACATAATAACCTCCAACTACAGGTGCAACATAATAATCACTAACTACAGGTACAACATAATAATCACTAACTACAGGTGCAACATAATTACCTCCAACTACAGGTGCAACATAATAACCTCCAACTACAGGTGTAACATAATAACCACTAACTACAGGTCCAACATAATAACCTCCAACTACAGGTGTAGCATAATAACCTCCAACTACAGGTGCAACATAATAACCTCCAACTACAGGTGTAACATAATTACCTCCAACTACAGGTCCAACATAATAACCTCCAACTACAGGTGTAGCATAATAACCTCCAACTACAGGTCCAACATAATAACCTCCAACTACAGGTGTAACATAATAACCACTAACTACAGGTGCAACATAATAACCTCCAACTACAGGTCCAACATAATAACCTCCAACTACAGGTGCAACATAATTACCTCCAACTACAGGTGCAACATAATAACCTCCAACTACAGGTGTAACATAATAACCTCCAACTACAGGTGTAGCATAATAACCTCCAACTACAGGTCCAACATAATAACCTCCAACTACAGGTGTAACATAATAACCTCCAACTACAGGTCCAACATAATAACCTCCAACTACAGGTGCAACATAATAACCTCCAACTACAGGTCCAACATAATAACCTCCAACTACAGGTGCAACATAATAACCTCCAACTACAGGTGCAACATAATAATCACTAACTACAGGTACAACATAATAATCACTAACTACAGGTGCAACATAATTACCTCCAACTACAGGTGTAACATAATAACCTCCAACTACAGGTGTAGCATAATAACCTCCAACTACAGGTGCAACATAATAACCTCCAACTACAGGTGCAACATAATAACCTCCAACTACAGGTCCAACATAATAACCTCCAACTACAGGTGCAACATAATAACCTCCAACTACAGGTGCAACATAATAACCTCCAACTACAGGTGCAACATAATAACCTCCAACTACAGGTGCAACATAATAATCACTAACTACAGGTACAACATAATAATCACTAACTACAGGTGCAACATAATTACCTCCAACTACAGGTGCAACATAATAACCTCCAACTACAGGTGTAACATAATAACCACTAACTACAGGTCCAACATAATAACCTCCAACTACAGGTGTAGCATAATAACCTCCAACTACAGGTGCAACATAATAACCTCCAACTACAGGTGTAACATAATTACCTCCAACTACAGGTCCAACATAATAACCTCCAACTACAGGTGTAGCATAATAACCTCCAACTACAGGTCCAACATAATAACCTCCAACTACAGGTGTAACATAATAACCACTAACTACAGGTGCAACATAATAACCTCCAACTACAGGTCCAACATAATAACCTCCAACTACAGGTGCAACATAATTACCTCCAACTACAGGTGCAACATAATAACCTCCAACTACAGGTGCAACATAATAACCTCCAACTACAGGTGTAGCATAATAACCTCCAACTACAGGTCCAACATAATAACCTCCAACTACAGGTGTAACATAATAACCTCCAACTACAGGTGCAACATAATAACCTCCAACTACAGGTCCAACATAATAACCTCCAACTACAGGTGCAACATAATAACCTCCAACTACAGGTGCAACATAATAACCTCCAACTACAGGTCCAACATAATAACCTCCAACTACAGGTGCAACATAATAACCTCCAACTACAGGTGCAACACAATAATCACTAACTACAGGTACAACATAATAATCACTAACTACAGGTGCAACATAATTACCTCCAACTACAGGTGCAACATAATAACCTCCAACTACAGGTGTAGCATAATAACCTCCAACTACAGGTGCAACATAATAACCTCCAACTACAGGTGCAACATAATAACCTCCAACTACAGGTGCAACATAATAACCTCCAACTACAGGTGCAACATAATAACCTCCAACTACAGGTCCAACATAATAACCTCCAACTACAGGTGCAACATAATAACCTCCAACTACAGGTGCAACATAATAATCACTAACTACAGGTACAACATAATAATCACTAACTACAGGTGCAACATAATTACCTCCAACTACAGGTGCAACATAATAACCTCCAACTACAGGTGCAACATAATAACCTCCAACTACAGGTGCAACATAATAACCTCCAACTACAGGTGCAACATAATAACCTCCAACTACAGGTGCAACATAATAACCTCCAACTACAGGTGCAACATAATAACCTCCAACTACAGCTGCAACATAATAACCTCCAACTACAGGTGCAACATAATAACCACTAACTACAGCTGCAACATAATAACCTCCAATTACAGCTGCAACATAATAACCTCCAACTACAGCTGCAACATTGTAACCACTAACCACAGGTGCAACTTTATAAAGAAGGGCAAAAAGAAACAGAATGACAAGAGGAAGAAGAAGCCAGATTTACTATTGTTATTACAATTAGACTCTACATTAGAAGTAAAGGTTCTTTACCATGTTATACATGTGTGGTTGTGGCTCCTCATAATAATCAGCCTGGCTTAAACATGCCAAGATTTGCCTAAATTGTGTTGTAAAATAGTGTCTCAGACTAAGCCAAGTAATAGGTGACATACACATAGACTAGGCGGTGATACGGCAGATTTCTCATCCAGCATCAGTCACTGTGATAAATCTGGTGTAGTATCAGAATGACATGGAGTTTACTGTAACTAATAGAGATGAGCAAACAGTAAAATATTCGATATTTGTTCCGAACAGCCGCTCAATATTCAACTATTTGAACGAATATGGAACCCCATTATAGTCTATGGGAGAAAATGCTTCGTTTCAGGGGATCCCACCATTCTACTCAGGAGAGTCACCAAGTCCACTATGACACCCCAGGAAATGATGCCAACACCTCTGCAATGTAACTGGGCCAGCAGGGGGAGCAAGTCTGGGGGCATCTAACAAGCCCAAGTCACTGTATTACATCGGGATCCCTGTCAGCTTGCGATATGCCGGAGCTGACTTTTTCCCATAGGAATGCATTGACCAGCGTTGATTGGCCAGTGTACAGCATTCGGCCATCTGATGTAGCAGTGCTGAGTGTGCATTGAACCATGTTGCACACTCAGCTCTGCTATATCTCTGTGTGTGCTGAGCTCTGCTGTTTCTCCGTGTAGCAGAGCTGTGTCAGCACTGCTATATCTGAGATCGGAGCACAATTCAGACTGCTGTGGACGGATCTTAGACTCCGCCTCCTCCGGCAGAACCAGTGTTGATTGGCCAAATGCTGTACACTGGCCAATCAACGCTGGTCAATGCGTTCCTATGGGAAAAAGTCAGCTCCCGCATATCACAAGCTGAGAGGGATCCCAACCAGATAGCGCCCCAAAGATCTGGGTGACATCCCCCCTAAATAAAGGTAACCCCTAGCTAACCCTGCCTGTACATCTGTCCCTGTCTCACAGTCACATAGGTCACAGTCCCAAATTAATCGAATGTTATATCCACCATTTGTATAAATTGGAGGTCACCTGATTTCGGCCGCCAATTCCTTTTTCCGATATTTTTCCGATGCCTCCGTTGTCGTAGTTCCCGTTCCACCTCTCCTGCGCAGTTATTGGTGCAAAAAAACGCACAGGGGAAGGTGGGAGGAGAAACAAATTTTTACTGCGTGTGCCTCGTGGTATTAGATTGGAATCGCACACCTCGAACGGCCTGGTATCCGAAGGAACGGCGCTCGCTCACCTCTAGTAACTATTGGTAAATCTGGACCAAAGAGGACAAAGACCGAGAACAGGAAGATGAAGACTAAGAAAGAAAAGAGTGGGTTGACGGTGCGGGACATCCCAGGGGCTTCTCTCAGGCTTTTTGGGGCCGTTCATGGAGATGGCCATAGTTAGACCATCAGAGACTGGTGAGGTCATGTGACCATGGGCCACGTCTGGAGAAGATCAGATCTGCTACCATGTGTAGTGCTCACCTGCAGATAGAAAAAGCAGTAACGTCCACTTATGATGCTGCTTCATGGTTCCAGGGGTGGAAGGGTGGACTGTTGGTCCCATCGATAAGTCTGTGTCCAGCGAACGGCCCCTCCACAGCTCAGGCGGAGCGGTGCGGAGCAAAGACGATGGATAATGAGATACCTGGTTAGAGAACTGAGGACACCACCAATAACCAGCCTGGGAAGTATCTGGAGACTCCTGCAGACCGGCTTGTAGTCTGACGAGAGGATCACTCACCTGATGGAGGGCTTATGGAAGGTTCCCTCCTATACATCTCCCTTATAACCTCCGCCCCTCATAAAGTCCTATTGTATCTCCACCCTGAGTGATTCACCCCGGTCTATAGATGGCCGCTCCCTGCCAGAGGTCTCCACATGTGGGGCTGACACAATAGAGAAATCTGACGACTGCAGCGCCCATCACTGCACCGATCCCGACCAGCGCCCATCACTGCACCCATCCCGACAAGCGCCCATCACTGCACCGATCCCGACCAGCGCCCATCACTGCACCCATCCCGACAAGCGCCCATCACTGCACAGATCCCGACCAGCGCCCATCACTGCACCCATCCCGACCAGCGCCCATCACTGCACCCATCCCGACCAGCGCCCATCACTGCACCGATCCCAACCAGCACCCATCACTGCACCGATCCCGACCAGCGCCCATCACTGCACCCATCCCGACCAGCGCCCATCACTGCACCCATCCCGACAAGCGCCCATCACTGCACCGATCCCGACCAGCGCCCATCACTGCACCCATCCCGACCAGCGCCCATCACTGCACCCATCCCGACCAGCGCCCATCACTGCACCGATCCCAACCAGCACCCATCACTGCACACATCCCGACCAGCGCCCATCACTGCACCGATCCCGACCCCAATTATCGGCTTCCTACAATTCCTTTCAGATTAGTTTATGTTTTAGCTTTCACAAATTATTTGCATCTTTTTATAGATTTATTATCAGGAGCGACGCATTGACATGAGGATGGTGAGGAGGATGATGAGGGTGGGGAGGATGGTGAAGATGATGGAAAGGATGATGAGGATGAGGATGGTGGGGAGGATTATAAAGGTGATGAGGAGGATGGTGAGGATGACTGAGGTTGATGAACTTTGGCACTACTTCTCCTGTATATACAGACAGTGCACAGTACCACTTCTCTCCTGTATATACGGACAGTGCACAGTACCACTTCTCTCCTGTATATATGGACAGTGCACAGTACCACTTCTCTCCTGTATATACGGACAGTGCACAGTACCACTTCTCTCCTGTATATACGGACAGTGCACAGTACCACTTCTCTCCTGTATATATGGACAGTGCACAGTACCACTTCTCTCCTGTATATATGGACAGTGCACAGTACCACTTCTCTCCTGTATATACGGGCAGTGCACAGTACCACTTCTCTCCTGTGTATATGGGCAGTGCATAGTACCACTTCTCTCCTGTGTATATGGGCAGTGCATAGTACCACTTCTCTCCTGTATATATGGACAGTGCACAGTACCACTTCTCTCCTGTATATATGGACGGTGCACAGTACCACTTCTCTCCTGTGTATATGGACAGTGCACAGTACCACTTCTCTCCTGTATATATGGACAGTGCTCAGTACCACTTCTCTCCTGTATATACGGGCAGTGCACAGTACCACTTCTCTCCTGTATATACGGGCAGTGCACAGTACCACTTCTCTCCTGTGTATATGGACAGTGCACAGTACCACTTCTCTCCTGTATATATGGACAGTGCACAGTACCACTTCTCTCCTGTATATATGGACGGTGCACAGTACCACTTCTCTCCTGTGTATATGGACAGTGCACAGTACCACTTCTCTCCTGTATATATGGACGGTGCACAGTACCACTTCTCTCCTGTGTATATGGACAGTGCACAGTACTACTTCTCTTCTCCTGTATATATGGACAGTGCACAGTACCACTTCTCTCCTGTATATATGGACGGTGCACAGTACCACTTCTCTCCTGTGTATATGGACAGTGCACAGTACCACTTCTCTCCTGTATATATGGACAGTGCACAGTACCACTTCTCTCCTGTGTATATGGGCAGTGCATAGTACCACTTCTCTCCTGTATATATGGACGGTGCACAGTACCACTTCTCTCCTGTATATATGGACAGTGCTCAGTACCACTTCTCTCCTGTGTATACGGGCAGTGCACAGTACCACTTCTCTCCTGTATATACGGGCAGTGCACAGTACCACTTCTCTCGTGCTGTACATGGCTCACACCTGTCCGGGGTGTGCTCCTTCCCTGTGAGTGAGGGGAATGTTATGCAGGGTCAGGGTGGAGTAGGGATTAGCAGGGGTCTGACAACCGCCTCACACTCCACCACTTGCCTCGACATGTCCTTGTGTCAGGACAACAAAAACAACAACAACAGCGAGAGCGGCTCAGCGAGATCCCTCCGCGCACACTGCAGATAATCTCCTGACATCATAGAATTGCCGCAGGGTCACCTGATCCTTTATTAGTAAATCTCATATAATGAGCCACAAAATATCAAGTCAGAGAGCGGATCTACTGTATATACCGCAGAGTACAGAGAGCGGATCTACTGTATATACTGCAGAGTACAGAGCGGATCTACTGTATATACCGCAGAGTACAGAGAGCGGATCTACTGTATATACTGCAGAGTACAGAGAGCGGATCTACTGTATATACTGCAGAGTACAGAGCGGATCTACTGTATATACCGCAGAGTACAGAGAGCGGATCTACTGTATATACTGCAGAGTACAGAGAGCGGATCTACTGTATATACTGCAGAGTACAGAGCGGATCTACTGTATATACCGCAGAGTACAGAGAGCGGATCTACTGTATATACTGCAGAGTACAGAGCGGATCTACTGTATATACCGCAGAGTACAGAGAGCGGATCTACTGTATATACTGCAGAGTACAGAGAGCGGATCTACTGTATATACTGCAGAGTACAGAGCGGATCTACTGTATATACCGCAGAGTACAGAGAACGGATCTACTGTATATACTGCAGAGTACAGAGAGCGGATCTACTGTATATACTGCAGAGTACAGAGCGGATCTACTGTATATACCGCAGAGTACAGAGAGCGGATCTACTGTATATACTGCAGAGTACAGAGAGCGGATCTACTGTATATACTGCAGAGTACAGAGAGCGGATCTACTGTATATACTGCAGAGTACAGAGCGGATCCCTACTGTATATACTGCAGAGTACAGAGAGCGGATCTACTGTATATACCGCAGAGTACAGAGCGGATCTACTGTATATACTGCAGAGTACAGAGAGCGGATCTACTGTATATACTGCAGAGTACAGAGCGGATCTACTGTATATACCGCAGAGTACAGAGAGCGGATCTACTGTATATACTGCAGAGTACAGAGCGGATCTACTGTATATACCGCAGAGTACAGAGAGCGGATCTACTGTATATACTGCAGAGTACAGAGAGCGGATCTACTGTATATACTGCAGAGTACAGAGAGCGGATCTACTGTATATACTGCAGAGTACAGAGCGGATCTACTGTATATACTGCAGAGTACAGAGAGCGGATCTACTGTATATACTGCAGAGTACAGAGCGGATCTACTGTATATACTGCAGAGTACAGAGAGCGGATCTACTGTATATACTGCAGAGTACAGAGAGCGGATCTACTGTATATACTGCAGAGTACAGAGAGAGCGGATCTACTGTATATACTGCAGAGTACAGAGAGCGGATCTACTGTATATACTGCAGAGTACAGAGAGCGGATCTACTGTATATACTGCAGAGTACAGAGAGCGGATCTACTGTATATACTGCAGAGTACAGAGAGCGGATCTACTGTATATACCGCAGAGTACAGAGAGCGGATCTACTGTATATACTGCAGAGTACAGAGAGCGGATCTACTGTATATACGGCAGAGTACAGAGAGCAGATCTACTGTATATACCGCAGAGTACAGAGAGCGGATCTACTGTATATACCGCAGAGTACAGAGAACGGATCTACTGTATATACTGCAGAGTACAGAGAGCGGATCTACTGTATATACTGCAGAGTACAGAGCGGATCTACTGTATATACTGCAGAGTACAGAGAGCGGATCTACTGTATATACTGCAGAGTACAGAGAGTGGATCTACTGTATATACTGCAGAGTACAGAGCGGATCTACTGTATATAC